>NW_010236411.1:0-1703 GCF_000690775.1 Eurypyga helias
GCGCCCCGGCGTCGCCATGGCTACCCGCAGCCACCTACGGCGCGCTCTCATTGGTCAGTCTCCTCTCGTACGGCAAGCGAGAGGGGCCCGCCGCAAAAAGCAAAGCGTTCGCGCTGCCGGAGGACACACACCCCGCGGAAGATTTAGCGTACCTAAATCTAGGATCTAGGGCATGTCGCTGAATGAGACCAGCGGGAAAAAGAGTCAGGACAAAGGTCTAGTTTGCACTTGCGGGTACCTCATCTCTAAAACTGTTACACACACGTATTATGTTTGTATTACACATTGTGTTAGTTCCCCCAAAGAGGAAAGCAGCAAGAGCGCGAAAGCACAAACCCCTTGAGGAACAGATGGATGCACAGCCAAAGTAACTCCCGTTTTCACCTGCCAGAATGCTCTTGTTCACATTGCCTCAAACATTACCAAAACTTTGCAGGGCACTTCACGTCCTGGATTTTAATTAATCCTCACTGCCCATTTCCTGTGTGCTAATTGCTTAACTATTACGATTCTCTGTATTACCATCACTTAAAGTCTGTATTTTTATCACACCAAATATGGTATTCCTCATCAGATTTCTTCTACTGGGTTCAACAACTTTTTAAAGGCCGAGTTACTAGGTAAATGTACCATAAATAATACAGATTCGTAGCTATCAAAATAAAGCAGACAAGTACAGAACAAGCCCAGTAAAACGAGGGAGAATACGCAGAAGGCAGGCTGGGATCAGCACTAGGATAAAATAACTACTTCACCTGCACAACTAAAGTAGCCCTCCCCTCCCCTCTCTTTACATCTTCCCTTTCGTCTTTCCTCCCTGCATTATGTACCATAAATAATACAGATTCGTAGCTATCAAAATAAAGCAGACAAGTACAGAACAAGCCCAGTAAAACGAGGGAGAATACGCAGAAGGCAGGCTGGGATCAGCACTAGGATAAAATAACTACTTCACCTGCACAACTAAAGTAGCCCTCCCCTCCCCTCTCTTTACATCTTCCCTTTCGTCTTTCCTCCCTGCATTCCTGATTTTTCCTCCTGCCTCCATTCCTGCCTGCCTTTCTTGCCAACACAGACCTGAGACAGCCCCAAGTCAGATTTAAGACCATGCCTGTAGCCACTGGTCCCCGGAGAGAAGCAATGAGTGCAAACCACCTCCTCGGCACCTGAGGCACGGTCAGGCCGGTCAGCGCCGTGCCTGCCTTTCTCTCCACCCTTCTTCCTCAGCTGGGCAAGCACTGAGACTAATGGAAACGAGAGACTGCAAACAAGGCTCTACAAGTTAAAGCAACGATGATGTATAGAACGCTGTCCCCTGTTCAATCCCCGATTTTATATGGGAGCCACAACCATCACCACCGGCGCGAAGGCGCATGCGCATTAGCGGACCACCGGCATAAAAAAAGCCAAAATGGCACGCATGCGTACTGCAGAGCCGATGACACGACTGCGCATGCGCAGGAATGAGGGCTACAAAACGTTTCTCGCGGTGTTTTGGCGTGTTGCGCGCTCCGCGCATGCGCACTCAGGGCCGCGCTCATCGCCCGGCTGCACCGGAAGGAGTCGCACGGGTTCAACCGTAGGGGTGACGGGGAGGCTGCCGCGCAGGCGCACTTTGGCCCCTCTCCGAAGCGTTGGGGACGGGGGGAGCGGGGAGCGACGGGGTACGCCATCTTGGTGGTGCTGTGCTGGGAGCTGCGGGG
>NW_010236412.1:0-71202 GCF_000690775.1 Eurypyga helias
TGCAGGACCTTACACTTGGCCTTGTGGAACTCCATGTGGTTGGCACAGTCCTACTTCTCCAGCCTGTCCAGGTCCCTCTGGATGCCATCCCTTCCCTCCAGCGTGTCACCGCACCACACAGCTTGGTGTCGTCGGCAAACTTGCTGAGGGTGCACTCAATGCCGTCATCCATGTCACCGACAAAGATGTTAAACAGCACAGGTCCCAACACCGACCCCTGAGGAACGCCACTCGTCACCGATCTCCACTCGGACATCGAGCCGTTGACCACCACTCTCTGAGTGCGGCCATCCAGCCAGTTCTTTTTCCACCGAGCGGTCCGTCTGTCAAATCCATGTGTCTCCAGTTTAGAGACAAGGATGTTGTGTGGGATGGTGTTGAACACTTTGCACAGGTCCAGGTAAATGACATCTGTTGCCCATCCTTTATCCACCAAGGTCGTGACCCCATTGTAGAAGCCACCACATTAGTCAGGCACGATCTGCCCTTGGTGAAGCCACGTTGGCTGTCAATCTCCTCCTCGTTTTCCATGTGCCTCAGCATGGTTTCCAGAAGGATCTGCTCCATGATCTTGCCAAGCACACAGAGGTGAGTGACTGGCCTGTAGTTCCCTGGGTCCTCTTTTTTTCCCCTTTTTAAAATTGGGGGTTATTTTTCCCCTTTTCCATAACACAAACACAATATGACACTGCGAACTCAAAATTCCAGTTATAATCAGGTGTGGCAAAACACCATAAAAGATATTTGTTAAGTATTATTCAGCAAGTTTGACAGATTTAATAAATTCACTACATTTAATTAATTCATTACTTATTATTTTATTGCTGAAAGAATTATCTTTTGAAATGTTGTTGTGCAATTATTTTTGAACCATCTTAATAACATTAGTCAAGACCAAAACACTTATTATAAATCTAATTATCATAAGAACTGGAACATTAAAGGACACTAAGCTTGCTGTTGCAACTGCATTCATTTACCTTCTGGTTTCCAAAAGGTGACTTCCAGAAACGTGTTACAGGTGCTTTTGCTTTCAGAAGTGTCCCAAGATGCAAAGCATGCCCATTCTGTACTGCTGTTAATGGCAACTTCCCAAAGAACATCAGCACTCTTTCATTGTCAAACACTAAAACCACTTTTCCTAAAGGATGTTATACTGCTACTTATTCACTTATTCAGCAATTCTATCAATTTTTTTGTGGTATTTTACTACTCACATTAGTGTTTTCTAAGGTGCTTCAAAGAGCAGAGAAGTTCCCTGTGGACTTGGAATATTTTTGTTAGTTCCTCAGGAAGCCACTAAATTGTAGCACTTAGTGTAGAAAATTAGATCCTCTGCCCTATTTAATATGTGTTTATGTTCTATCAGAATAAAGAAATATGCTACAGATAGTGAAATTCTGTTCATTAGCTTGTATTTATGATCAGATTGCAGCTGTAGCCTTTGGGCTAGCTGACATACTTGAAGTGTTCTGTAAAATAGTAAGTACATTGGAGAAAAAAAGGTAGCAACATGAAGCATGAAGCCAAGTTCTACAACAAATGCTACCCTTATTTACTCAGTTAACTTCCTCAGAGCTGAGCTGACTTTAATTAAAAGCAGAATTTGGCCTGCATCTAAATGCATGTTAATACACAGAAATGCAGTGTAGTCCCAAGCTGTCCAATGTTGTATCGACTCCCACCAGTGAGCCCACGTGAGATAACACAATCTGTCAGTGTCAGGAAGGTTTAACAGCCCAGGTCTATTCCAATCCAGTTGGGATTAGCCTAACCCAGGAATCTCAGCAAGATTTACAGTTAAAGAGCCCTTTGCTGCTGGGATGCAGCACACCCTGACCTGGAACATGAACCACTCAACCAGTGCTATCCTTCCCCTCCACTTCCACGTTCAGGCTAACAGAAGCAGCTCAGGCTTATTTTCCACAACTAAAGGACAAGTTTAGGACTTGTCCTAAACTCTCAGAGGTGTGAGCTGCCTTTTTGTTGTGCAGCTGTGAGGCACACAGTAGTCCTGGCAAACAGTGACGCTGTGTTTTGAACTGTCACAAGAAATACTGCCCGGTGGTAAACTAACGTCACCACTGATTGAAAAATGGACAAAGATATGATTTAGAGAGGATGTTAAAGATGTTACATGTGCAAAGTCAAGCTACCAAAAGGTAGAAGAGGCCTGAAGTAAGACTGCCCAGGAAACAAGTTTATTAAACAAAAGAAACACCAGAAACTATGATGCAGTTCCAAAGGCAGGGTGACAGCCCCACGAGCGCTACGCCGCACCAAGTGCGGTGAAAGCACAGCCATTGGCCATCCACTGGAGGGAAGATGTCACAAGTGCTTTGACAATGGAGCTCAACATTTTTATGACAAATTTAAGTCTCGGGAATACCGAATACCACCCTTTCAAGATATGACTTTTCTATGGTCACTTCCAGTATCTTGTCATAGCTCCTTGCCTTCTTCCTGACCCAGGTGCCACCCGTTCTACCCAAGCTCTTGTCTCACTCCACTGTTTTCAGCTAATCAACTTCCACCCTCATTCTGTAACTTCTTATCTATTGTCATTTATCCCTCATTCAGTCTTCCTGACCATGTCCTTCCAGTTTTTACCACCCACAATTCCTGGTTCCCACTTGCAGTCTCAACCTCACACCTCATCAGAAGTGAGCCTGCCTCATGATCCGTCCTCAGCCTCCTCCTACATTGCACAGCCCTTAATCCTGGTCTCCTCACCCTTGTCCCACCAGTTCTGCTCATTTGTTATCCTCTCTGCACCAGAATCAAAAGTATTCTATATGATATGCTGTCCCACATCTGCACTGCCAGGAGAGGTGATCACAAACACAGCACCTGGGGATGCCCTGGGGTGGTGCTTAGGGCAGCACTCAACCTTCAGTGAAGTCATCTGCTACTACAGAGTAATTCTGAGCCAAAGTGTTTTGATATTTAACTCTGATCAAATTCATACTAGGTCAATGTTCTTGAAGGAACAGCAAAAGCTATCCCTGATCCCAGAACCATCTCTGCCAGATTTGAAGTTCCCTTAAAAACGTAAAAGCACATCAGTAGAAGAGAAAGTGGGCAAATTCCTTCTGCTTGAGTAAATAAATATTAGGAAGGTATTTCAGCTGAAATAAAATACATAGAAGGGGACCCTCCACCACTGCAGATGTTACTAACTAGTGAAGAATACATTCATGGGGGAATTCAGAAAGTTCCTAACATCAGAGGATCAGAGTTTTACGAACAACTTCGCAGCAGGTTCCCCAAAGTCCCCACATCTTGGAATGAAGAATTACAGGATGTACTTTCCTGAATGGCTCTGGCCATTTGTAGCCAAAGTGGAAAGGCAGACTCAATAGCTTAAGATGACCTTACCTTGTTCCAAGAAATTTAGCCTCTCTCAAATACTCACCATGAAAATTCTTACTCTATCAGAAAACGCAATAAGTCACTTGTAAGGGAGATTTAAGAAAAGTGTTAAGCAACCTTAAATACTACTGTTGTTATCAGGTCTGCCAAAAAGATACAGAAGGGGAAACCGCAAATACAAGAAAGAGGGGAAACTGATACTACATGAAATCACCAACAGTTTTTGAACTAGTCACAAACTGCCAGTGCCAACCTCTGATCAAACCCAATACTGCCAGGGATATGATGATGCTGTGACGCAGTTAAAGCATATCACGGATGCACAATATGTAAAGATATAGACATGTTGGTCAACAGGGGGAGAAAAAAAAAAAGGCTCTGAGACCTTATTGGGCCATAGACCCAATAAATAACACTTCATTGTGGAATTTGGCAAAGCAGTGGGTCATCCTGCATCACTGATTGGAAAGGGTCAGGTTCACAAGGTAAAGAGGCAATGGACAAACACACTGGTTGTGTTTGACAAATGCCCGAGTGTTTCCTAGAGACACAGGGGGTTGCGCTCAAGTGTCAGGTACAGTAAAACCTGGGGGACACCTTGTAAGAATTAGTAGACTGGTGAAAAGCCCAGAGGCGTGACCACAAAAAAAAAGCATAAAAAATCCTATATGCTTACACTAATATCTGACTCATATGAAACAATTAATTAGCATTTCAGATAGAAAAAACTCTCAGATTTAGCTGAGGCATAAGAAATCACAACAGTCACGTTACAAGACCTACTCCCTCACTAACAAAGAGCAGGTTTAATGTTCCTGATGTTTTTCAGACAAAACAAATGGGGGCCAGATGTTACTTTCCTCTTTCCAGTAGGGAAAATAATTGAAATTTGAGTACGCAGTTGTGTTTGAAAAATTATTTTCTAATCAACGACTTCATCGTTTTGTTTGGTCTCAAGCAAGCTATTCAGAACTCTGGATTTGAAACAGTTAGTATCTACACTGTGCAATAGTTACTCCAAAATTGACTTAAACTCCTTGCCTTCCACCTACACACCATAACTTGTGAGGAAAAAACTGCAAGTGGTCAGTTTGCTTTTCAAAATGGCTTGTTCCATTCAGGGTTTTCAGCCCATTAATGAAGCAGAAGCCTGCATCTGCCAGTGTGGGCCATTTATACCAAGAATCTGATATGTACGAGTTTGATACTGGCACTGTTTACTGTTACATTCTTTAAATTATAACCTAGTAAGGACCAGACAGTGTATCATCCACATACTGGTGTGCACAAAAATCCTTTGCACATGCACATATGACTAAGATTAAAACCCTCTTTTTCAGTCCACAAATATAGACAAGTGTTGAGTAGAACAGCATTGTTAGCAAACACTATCAGCATTCTAGTTCACGGCTGAGGTCTGTGTATTTCATCTAGAAACATTTTGTGTTCCAAAAGGAGGGGAGGCAGTCAAAAGCAGCAGCAGTTCAGTCAGTGACCAAGAGAAGGGCTAGACAGCAAGCACAGGCTTTACCATCCGCAGAGCCCTCCCCACAACACTGCTGACCGCAAATACCTGTGTGCACAAGCACTGGTCTCCAAGGGGGTTACCTTTCAGTGTCGTTAATCTGCCCTGGGTCTCTCTCTCCTAGGCTGAGGGCTCTGCAGGGAGCCACTCCGGCTGCTTGCACAGCCCTCAGCACACTGCCCATCCTCTTCCACTTGAGATCCTTGTGCTGCTCCCATTGCCACATATGGGTGCGGAAGAGAACAAGCTTGCTGACACTTCTGTGTGTATGTCACTGTGATGAGAGTGTGGCAGGAAACTTATCACATTCTGAATGTACTTGTGAAAACCCCAATCTCTACATGCTGGCATTTGTACGTATAACGGTTTTAAGGAAGCCAGTTTGATCACCAAGGGGAGGTCACGGTGCTCTGGTACAGCAGCATCTCATCCATGCAGAACTGTACCACGTGTTGACCTTCTTCAATTCAGATGCCACAGAACTGCATCAGAGCCTGTTATCTCATCCCTACCACAACCATCTGGAGCCCTTTTCTTTCCATGTTTACTCAGGAGACCCTCTGGTATTTTTAGGAATATCAGTTTACCCTTTTCAGAAAAATATCTATGGGAGTATGCCAAAGAAGTACTCCACAAACCCAGCAGATGCATTATGTGAAGACACCTTGCAGCCATTAAACGAGGTGACTGCTCTCAAGCCCATCACTTCCCACTTCTTTTCACATCACCATGATTTTTCGACCTCTCAGTCTATACCCTTTAACAAGAATTTAAAGACACTAAAAACAGCACAACACCCTGCCCGCAGCGTGCCTTAAATCTTTTCCAATTTCCACTGTAGCTTTCATTTTATTCTCTTACTCTCATTTCTAATGGCTTCCTGGCATCTTGTTTCTTAACAACATACTATTAGCAATTCTCTATTGTAATCCCCTCTTTAGCTGCCTAACCCAACGTTACTATCAGTGTCACCGTTATCGTGTTATCGTGCGACATAGCGGCGTGAAGAATTACAGCAGTTGTGCAGCAGCTACAGCGCGATTACTTAGTGCCACTCAACGTGAAGTGCTGCACTAATAGCTTGCGTAACCACTTAAATTTCTGAATTCTGCTCACATAAGAAGCTTCTGAAACAATGCCCCCATCGAGGTTTCTCAATCCTGTCTGCAACTGATTTCCACCAGCGGGGTAGGAAACGGGGCCAAAACCTGGTCTGCTTATTTTTTCTGCTACTTCCAATAGCAAGGAGAACATACTGCTGTGGTCTTGTGAACTGCTACCGTTGTTACAACTGATGTTAATAAGGAAAAACAAATGCTTGAATAAAAAAAAGATACCCACCACCAATAAAAGCCCCCAAAAAATAGTGTTAGATGACTAAATTTACACTCTCCAGGGGTGTTCTTCGGCCTCAGACACAGAACTCAGAAGAGAAAGAATAAACTACTTTTTCCAGCAGACTTTTACAATCAAGTTACTGTTTATTAATATAAATTGTACCCAAATGAGAGATGATGTACCCAATTTTCATACTATGGGACATTCTGATGACTATTCAATTGACTTGACCTGTACAATGACGAGGCACATCTGGAGAACACCCACAACAGGCTGCTTTTATACGTGGGACAGTTTTCTGTCTTGAATAAAAATATTTTCCACTTCTTTGCCATATACTTGTTAATAAATACTATGAAAAAACTAAGATATAGGTTTAATTGTAACACAAATGCAACAGTAGACTTTTGAAACTAATTTACATTGTTAAGATTTAGTTATTTTCCTTACAGTTTAAAACTTGCTACCAACTTTATAATATATGAATATGTAAGATTCACATGCATCATCCACAAAACTTAACAAACATCTTTCAATTTTTTCAGAATAATATAAGTTAGTTCTCTTTGGAAAGGCAGAAACTCCAGCACACATATTTTCATACTATGGGAAAGTGCCTGTATTTTTATATTAGAACACACAGGAGTCAGATATACGTACTTTCTAGAAGACAGATACAAGTCTAAAGCAACATGAAGATTCACAGTTATCAGTTCCTAACCTTGGATTCCCAGCTCCTAGCAGCAATGGAGAAAACAGTGGAGATTTTACTATCCATACCAACTAAATGCTTGTGAACTTTACTCTTAAATTTAGCACTTGCCTGATATAAATTGCTGCAACAATCCCTGGGCAACTGTCAAAGGCTATGTAATACATTAATCTACCAAAAATGTGGTGGGTTGTTTGCATGAAGCTGATTTTTCCACTTTTGCCTAGATTAGATCAGTTTCTTGGTGCAACACAGTTTTTGGTCTATGAAATTTTATAGTAGACTACAGTAAGAAACCAATCTTTATCCCTAACTGGTGCAACACACTGTCCAAGACAATAACATTAGCTGATATTTTCCAAAAAAGGAAAACTGAAGTCACTGTAATGCTACCTTCTGGAAAATTATAGAAATGCTAAGGCACCCAGTAAGACCCACAGATTTAAAGCATAACTGCTGTTACATTTCAGTGATAAGAAGTTTGAGGCTGTTTTCTTATTTAACTTCTGCTCTCCCCTCTCTTTGGGACACACAAGAGAGGTTATTTTTCATTAAAGGGAGAGAAGTAGGAAACTTAGTATCCACCAAATAAAAATGAAAACTAAAACCTTGGGATTGCCAAACATCAAATGACTCCCGACATGGTTTGTGAGGGTGTAGTACTGGTAATTTTTCTGGTTGGTTGGTTTCTTGTTTGTTTGTTTTCTGAAATGACATAAAAACAGCAGCTGGAAAGGAAAATTTGTTTTAGAAGTGTTTCATGGAATCTCTCTTTTCACTTGTTAAAATATATATTAGAAATATATGTGAGATTTATATAATCTCCCACAGGGGAAATATCTCAACAAAATTTCTCCACAAAATTTCAGATAAAAAAAAAAGAAAAAAAAATCTACCTCCTCTCCACACTCCCTTCCATAACAAACAGTTTTGAATTGTTTGCTGTACTGCTTGTGTTAATAGTACCAAACAATGAGGGATCCCAGTGGATTAAGACTGGTCGGTTGTGAGGAAAGCTGCTACAGCATATAAACTTGGCAGAATGGGCCAGAAAAGTTTAATCAAAAAGTTAGATTACTGATTTGTGGTTCAGAATAGGCAGTCAATATCTGACTAAATCAGAAAGTATTAGAAAGAATTAAAGAGTTTTATATTGTAATTGTCCTTCCTAATCAAGTTCAAGAGAAACAGTAATTCCTCTATAAGAATTAGGTACTGCTTCTTGAAGAACGCCAGGACCAAGTTTAGAACTTCCTCCTTCAGTGTTTATTTCCAAGGAATTCTATTCCTAACAAAAGTTCTTAAATCAACACATTATTTAGTACTTTATTACCTTTACGTTACTTAGAAAGCACTTTCAGAAGCTGGGAGGCTTTGCCGCCTACAGACTCCTCTGGGAGCTGCAGAACCTGGTTTGTGTAATCCTTAGCTTGTTGTTCTCAACTGCCATCTCTACACCTTTCTCTGCACTGTCCAGGCAAGGCCTACAAAGTGATTTATTATTCTTATTCTGATCCCATTCAAAAAAAGAAGGGTCCACATCTCCACACTTGTACACGTAAGGTGGCATTTCAAGTTCACAAGTGAAAACGTAGTATCCTAGGTTCCCTAAGGAAATTCACAGGCACTCATTTTGTCGCTAAAGGTCTTTGGATGCATGCAAAAAGTTCCTTCCCCCCCCTCCCCCCCCGCATACCCAGAACATACGTTCTGCAGATGCTACCAGGACTGCTCTGCTTGGTGCTTAGTTCATATTTAAGCCTACTCATGCTCCTGGTGGGAGTTCTTCACCTATCTCCTGAGAAACTGCATGCAATAAATAATCGTGCCGACTGGAGACACTACTATGGAAACTGGTTTGAAAACACGGAGACCACAGCTCTCTTCCAAGCACACAATGGGAAACATTACAGTCACCATCCAAAACATCGTAGAGTATACAGCTTAGATTGAAGAGGAAAGTTGAAGGGTCAGGTCCCAACCTACCAGGACAACACCCTTCGCCACATGTGCACAATGTCCTCACGCACCCATGAAAAGCTGTTGAAGCCATGCCACTCTGCCAAAGAGGAGACAGTATTTATTGGGCTACCGACAGACATCACAGTAGTGCAAACAAGACAGCAATGTCCAAGAAAGAGCTTATCTGCATTTCACTTATTCCTTGAAGACTCTTGTGCATTTTTGCCCGCTGAAAAATTCACAAAAATAATGCAAATCATGGGATGATTATTTTAATCTTCCATCCTTACTGTTTTTTCCACTCCTGTTGCATAAAAAATTGTACACCAAGAAAAAAAGCCTATTCTTTACCACATCAGTTCTGGTCTGTCCTAAATCTCAGTCAGTGCTAACAATCTGTGAACTCCAAACTGTCATGCAGAGACTAAATATAAGATTAACTTCAAGTCAAAACCAAAGGGGTTTTTTCTCCCCATGACTTCCACATATGTGGTCTATGTGCCTCCATAACTTTTTCCAGCTTTTGCAATTACATAAAGAGTGGATCCATATATGAACTGATCTTACAATGTTCTATTAGACCATATTTTAAAAGCTTTTAAATGTCTACAGATAACACTTCTATTTTGCTGTATGACAGACACAGTATTTTTAAGTGGTTCCAAAGAACAACCTGAAAACATTACAAAGTTATAAAAGAGACACTACTATTTGAGGTCAAGAAATTTTCTGCAAGCTTCCTTGAGTTAACAACTCAAGGTCATCTTCTGCACGCAATGTCTCTAAGGCAGCCCTAGGTTAAAGCAAGGCAAGATGTTTCTCTGATTTGTTCCTGCCCATATACCTGACCAGCAGCAGACATCAGTAGCAGAGAGACTCATTAATGTTGAAAACCCAGGTTATAACCTTTACTTAAAATATTTTGCCTTTTTTTGTCCAATTGCATTATACTGGCCTTGTTGCCTTAAAAATGGGAAACACCTTATGCCTTCAGTTGAGCTTGATTTTCCATTTCTTTCCCTTTATAGCTATTCATCCTTGTGAAAATGAGATTACAAAGCCTTACTAAATCAGAATTTACACTCCTCAGGGATATTTTACAGGTATAAAGGTGGTGAAATAAACACAAACACACACTCCCCACACAAAGAAAATCAGCCCCATTAGTTCTGATGAATATTAAGAACTTTGCAGTATTATTCCACAATGCAACATCTATCACTGGTGCAGATAAAGCTATTACTGTGTTACTGGAGCAGATTTTTGCTAATAATGCTGTAACTTTACTCTTTTGCTTCCTCTATCCTTTGTTGCAAATATGAAAATAATTTTAAAAACCAAACCAAACAGCTTTCTCTTTCATAGAAGTGTTCAACCAGAAGCTCCCCAGAGGCTTCTGTGATAGCTCGTTTATAATATAATTCAACTAGAGCAGTTAAGCGATGCTGTTGTACAGTTTAAGTGCCTTTACTAATTTTCCTGGCCCTGGGGGATTTTGTATCATATATTTCATATGAAGTGAAATAAATTTCAGAGAGCAATCAGAAACATTCCCCAAGGGGTGCAGGCGGACATCTGGACAAAGAACTTCCTGTTATAAATATATACCATGCATCTTCTTGTAATCACCCTTGCAATAATCTTTAAATTCAGTTTGCTCCACTTCTTATTTGGGATTCTGCTAGAGACTTAAATAATACCACACGCATTATGGACATACATACTTACATTATTAACACACTTCCATACTTATGATCAAATACACACATGAAAATGAAATTAATCTTTTTCTTGGCAGCATGCAAAAGCAACCAGTCTTCTTGACTCTGAGAACCCCGTGGCTGAAAGCCGCACATGTATAGCACTACCTCAGAGATAAAAGGATGAAAAACTCCGAGTGGTTTGCAGACTTCCCAGAAGATCCATCACCCCATTGCAGGATGACAGTGGGTCAGACATGTGGTTCAGGCCCAGAAAAAAACAGCAATACCGAGCTCAACAACCCTAGCTGGTTCACATCTTCTCAGAGCTAAGCATTCATATTACCTTGAACTCCCTGGGTGTCCCTGTGAGGACCAAGCGGTCCACCATCAACAAAATCTTAACAAGCATCATCTAAAAAACCCCATTCTAGTTCAGCTGGGTCTTGCTGAATTGGTCCAGTCACTTATTAACATTTATGGCGACCTTCTGCAGCAGACCAGACAATCACTCAAAGAGCTGCCAAATTTACCATTGCATGAGAGACCAGACATACGGATTAGACCAGGAAGCATCATAAATCATAAACACAGGTCCATGGTCTTACACAAATAGCCAGAATCTCCATATCTACTGACAATACCTAAAGCCATATCAGTTTCAACATTGTTGTATTTTCTTTAATATGGTGGACACCTAGAAAGTAGGTATACTACAGTCCTAGACCTAAAGGACTCGTCAGAGTACTCATGAAAGAAAGAGAAAGATTTATTGTGCTTATTGGCTTCCAGGGCTCAGTATTTTTCATATTATGTAAAATGGAATCTGGTGCCACCCTACATAAAGGTGGCCATACACCAAAAGCTGGGAGTCTAGGATGTGATTTTAAGGCGCAGGAAGGCCTGAAGTGTTAATACTGCCTCTGATAAGGGGAGGGACATCTGGGATCACTGGGCCCCACTCCTGTGAAAGGACTGGCAGATATGCCAGGTGATAAAAAGTATATACAGTCATATAGGCCTAAAGAAGCTTAAATCACATAGATTCAATTACTGGAACATTAAGAAAGGAGGTCAAATAACATCCAGCCAACAGACTGTGGTAATCTAGCCAGTAACATTATTTAGACTTCTGTTTGTACTTAAGTCCACTGTAACTGCATGTGAGCAGTTCCAAACAGAAGAAAACAAGATGGAAAAATTGTTTCCTATCCCTCAGTTCAAGCAAACCAGTAGATCACCAATAACCAAATAGAGCATTAATACACACTCAAATTTCATGCACTTTTCTGTTTTCCTTTTAGAACCATGGGAAAACAGATGAGATCTCCCCTGAAAGCCCTCTAGGTCAACACATTTGTTGAACCAAAGAAAGAGAAAATGCCAACAAACAGCCTCTAGTAGCTTTCTGTTCTTCTCAGTCTGTGGTGTTTTCACTTGATCCCTTTAAAGGTCTAGCTTAGCAAGCCTGAAGTACCAAGGTCTAAGTATAAAAATAACTGAGCTTTGGCAAACTTCCAGTATCCTACAAGAAATGTAGGTGAAGGCAATTTCAGAACTGAAAGGGAACCCCTTAGGTGTCAGGGAGCATACTGAGAGAGGAGGGGATTTATTTATTTATTTTAATACCTACAATGGCTCCGAGTGGTACTAGCCTTTGAGATTAGCAAGAACCAGTGGTTTTCTAAAGCAGCTGTAATATCTCTTCATCTCCCTTTCCCTGCAGATGCTCTGGGGTCAGACCAGCTGAGCCCAGAGTCATGAAGGCTGAGATACCATGAGAATAGCTGTTCTTGCAACAGAAGTAGTAAAATGCATTCAGAAGTTACAAGAGATGTGGCAGAAGCAAGAGATATCCTTTTCAATTTAAGAAGTTCTTTGCTTTTAGATGTGGCTGTTCCAAACTTCTGGGAACTTACCTGTACTAAATGGTTTAGTGTTATAAAAAGTGCATAGTATAAGCCAGAACAAAGAAAGTCTCTTGATTTGCTTTCTTCTTTTTGAAGTTTAACATTATCTCCATCTCTATGTAAGTTATTTTTGGAATAATTATTTTCATTAAATAATGGCAATTTGTTCACTGAAATAACTGGGGAAACCCCTGTGTACTTCAGTAAGCACTGACTGAGCCCTCCAACATCAAATTCTATCATCTTTAAAGACTTGACCCTGCACCACTAAACATTACTGGGAATTATGCCATTGGCTTCAAAGGGAGTAGGAACAGGCCCTAAATAAGCAAACCTTCTAGTTATTACTCCAACGGGAGTAATCCTGTCAGGCCACAGAATGTGCCTACATAAGCCAAAAATTCAACAGTGTTTTCTAAACGATATCCGTACACTTTGTGCGAGAGCGTTCTGTCTTTGCACACACCATTCCAATGTGTGCATCAGGTTATCGCACGGAAGGACAACACGGGCGACTCCCGAGACCTTGTGAATATACCTGAGCATCTGTGTGCCTGATGGGTTCAGAGTCCTTCTCCAATATCATGCCTTCAAAATACGCACGCACAGACAGACAGTGAAGTCTCCTCGTAGACCAAGTTGCCACAGAATGTCACAGGAGTTTTATAATTAAGCTCTCCCCATCTTCTGCCCTCCCCTGACATGAAATCAACTGAAAAGGGGTTGGAATTGCATGGTGGGTTTTTTTTTTTTTCCTCTGGGAGTATTATTTGGACACCACCACTAACTGATCTGCTGACAAGCGATGCAGATTGTGTTTGAGCCCGCTGCCTTAAGAGGAAGGTGGCAGAAGAACAAACCCCATGTACAAATACGCAAATTGTCTTTGCAGGGTGGAACTTGGTATCTTTGCAATTGCCTATGTAGCCACACACAGTAGAACATTATGAGACAAACATGGCAAAAATCTTTGAGGTTCCTATCTGGGGTCTATGACTGTAGGTATTTGAAACTAGAAACAGTGGGAAAGTAGTTATCAGTGCTCTAGAGAAGGTCCCAATAAACAGCTAAAGCTGGGAGTGCTCAAATTGGATGCCAATTCTAATAAGCATTGTTTAAAAATTACTACAACTCTTGGCTTCCTCCCTGCCCCTCCCTCTCTGCTCACCAGCTCTGTCCCATTCCCCTCCCCCCCCCAATTATTTACGCTTCACCCTCCCAACCCCAGAAGTTAGCAGTGTCAGAAAGCTTTATTGAACAGATATCTAAGCTGCATTTAAATGCAATTCCAGAATCCCTGACACTAAAACAATCTAAACCTAAAACACTTCAGAGAAGTCAGGCATTCCATTTTGTTTTTCTAAATCAAGTTAACATTTCCTCCACTTTACCAACTTCCACAAGACTCCAAGCAGCTCCAGAATTTTGAGCACTGAGCTGTTTTTCGTATTTCCCATTTCACTACAAACATTGCCTTATCCTACACAGCAAAGAAATCAAGGGTGGATACAGGCCAGGATAAACTTTCAAAATATCTCATTGTGGGTTTTTCCTCCTTATTTCAGAATTCATGACTGTATTTGAAAACCACAGACATGCAAAAGAATGACTCTTCTTGGTATGAAAGAGCATATTCAGGTTCAGTTTTTAACCTAAAGGAGTTCAAACCTGGTGCTAAGTTTTGGCATGAAGGGCAGTGATATCTAATGCTGAATGAGCAGAGGAAAATTTCAGCAATACAGGAGACAGGTAGAGAAGTTTATATATTTCTGAGATCATTATATACCTTTCTTGGCAGAAAACAGGCCAATTCATCAGGGGCAGAAAGGAAATGCAAGAGGCTTGAATTCAGCAGCTCAACAGTTTAACTAAATAACGAGTTCCAACAAAGATAATGATAGAGGCTACTAAATCTTGAGATACCTCTGCACCAAAACCCAGTCCTTTGTCAAAGATTCCTGTTGGATTATTGATTGAGAGTGCAATTTTCAAAGGAAATGAAATCTTCCTGGGAAAGGACAGTTCCAAAACTGTGAGATAAGGTTTATTGTACAGGGAGTTGAACATTGGAAAGGAAACATTGGAAATACATGCACCCTGAACAGAGATGATAGCATACATTGGAACATTGGAAATACATGCACCCTGAACAGAGATGAGAGCATAGAGTTGCCTGGAAAACAGGGGGGGTGAGGTGGGGGGTGGGAAGGCAAATATCTTGTTTGATGGTATCTGCAAGATGATGAAAGTGTGCTCTCATCTGGGAGTTTTTGTAAACAAAGAAGGTGAATGATGCATAAACTACTCAAAGGAGAGCACCTTCTCTCCCTCAACAAAACACCAAGGTCTCCACCCACACCAGTTTTATTAATCAAGATCTTGTTGGCTGACACAAGGAATCGGCCAGCTAAAACCCCTCCCCAGCCCTGGGCATGCCCTGAATATATTTGCTCTGCTGGTAAGAGAGGGCAAGGATTTCCTCCCAGTAACTCTCCAGCTGAACTAGCTGGAGGCCTCCCATGGCAGGAAGTCAATTTATAGACTTCACACAGCAGCTGCTGTTGAAAGCTCCCCACGGCTTCTGAAGCCGCACTGACCAGTCTGCTACCACTGGCTCCCCACTTTGACAGGATCTGGACAAAAGATAAATGTATGCCCAAGGGTTCAGAGACTTCCAGGGCTTTCTCCTTACTACATCAGATTGCCTGCACAGAGACTATCATCAGAAACACCTCTGAGGATCTGTAACTTGCACTTTATACCTCTCCCAAGTCCTCTGCTCCATTACCTGTATAATTCCTGTGTTAAAGGTGATGCTTCACAACTAAGTGTCACTCAGGGGAGTTAAGCTGAGGGAGACAGGAACAAAGCACAAATAGTGCAAAATATCTCTATAGGATTGTATAACTATGACAAAACCAGAGTTTTAAACTGCTATTTAAAGCTGTTATTTTCTGAGCAGGCTAATAGTCAGCATAGAAGCAAGTTGAGATTTGGCCCATTCAATAGTTCTAAAATCAGCCCATGCTGTCTCCTACTTCAAAAGAGACCCATATATCAGTAAAATACAGGGATGACAAGCAGTTCCTTACTAATAGTTTGCATTTTGGATCCCCCCAGTCCCCCATCTATCATTTCTACCAGTACGCACTGCATTATGTTCTCAATCGTATCTCACCTGCCACATGATTTCTCCTGGAGTGCAAGGATGCAAGAAACTGGAATTCCAGGAGCTGCTAATGGCCTTTTTCAGTTCCGCTAAAGTCAAAGATTTTATCAGTTGGCATTCTTTATTATTCCCACCTCAAGGAACAGCTGCTTTCCCCCTCTGGTGGCATCCTGCCAGGAAGCCAAAGCCGCCTGGTTACCACAGAGCTGTCAATAACCCGTAGACTTGAACCTGACAAAGCAATCCAGAAGGAGATCATCAAATCAAGTCCTAAGAACAGTAATAAGCAATTGGTATTGCTAGACCAGGTAAACGAAGAGGAAACTTCACTGAAATAATTTAAATCAAATTTGTGGAACACTGATCAAAACCTATCCATGCAGGCATCCCCCATTAGGGATGCTGTTCTCTGTGTCATGTTCAATGTGCCAGCTAGATGAGATTGTTTTCTCTTCTCTCCTCATGAACCTGGCTCTTTAAATGCCACAATTTTGCCTCAATAACATACTAATTCTGGACAGGCTCTTTGGAGAGCACCCTTTTCACAAACTCTCGTGAGGGACCAAGGAAAACACATCAGTGTAACAGATCAAATTTTCCTGCAAACCAACCTAAAATCTATTGAAATCGTCTAAGGGTCAGGCATGGTTGAGGCGTGCACCATTACACTTGATCAAGTAAATGGCCAGCCAAGATTTCCAGCACCTGAAGCTTTCAGATAAACACCTACAGATTTTGACAGAGCATTTCCCAGGCCCTTCAACCTAAATTTATGGTTGGTAACTGGATGCTCGAAACTCCCGATGCCATAGACTCAATTTCTTGCTAACCTAGAAAGACAGTAAGGACCTTGCAAAATCTTCTATGATCTTATTCTCCACAAATATCTCTATATTTTATCCACCAGGCTCTGTTGTTCTTTCCTATTGTTTAATGACAGCTAAGCCCTTTCTCCATCAATGCTTTTGTTCCCTCCATCCTTCACTACTTTTAAAAAAAATTCCAACATAGAACGGAGTTACTTCTTTTCCTGGCTCTGATAATACTCTGCCACTATGAGTACATCTTTTTTTTTTTTTGTCTGCTTCTACTTCAGCTTCCTCATCCATGAAAATGAGTACACAACTTTCCCAAAAGCATTAGAGACTGACCATAGGATGAGACTCGTTCTCAGTGCTGCTATTGCAACTTATCACATCCCATCCTCACTAAACACAGTTTTCCTTGCCGCAAACTAAAGATCTCATTTTCCTGGCATCTAGCAACCCTGCAGTATCTTTGTTGACATCCTGCCAAGATCTTTGCAGGTTCTCAGCAAATCTGTTAGTCTCTGCTGGGGCCAGCTGCTGTCTACAACCCTCACATATTCTGAGCTTCGTTCGATTAGAAACTCCCCTGAATATATTACGTGCTTCTGACCTCAGGGGCAATCAGATGGAAAGACACTTCTGCCGACCATTGCAGAAACTATAGCTCACGAGCCCCAGAATTCACTTTGTGTATTATCACAATGGGTGAGAAGAGATGGGGTCAGAGGAAGAAAGGAATTTTTATCCAAGTCTTAAAGATTCAAGCTTGGCATCATGTCCAGAGACATTTATCCCACCCTCCCAAAGAAACAGATGAAATCTCAGAAGCTGATGAGATTTGAACTGTTACCAACTTTTAAAAAAGCCTCAGAGCTGTCAGCATTGCAGTTCTGATCCATCACAGACTGCAACGTATCCACATGATTCAGCACTGTTTCATTAGATGTCGGATTTTATACACATCAAGAAATATTTTGTAATGCGGTAGAAAGATTGGGTTGGAGTTTCTTTATTGGCCTGTTAAGGCTGCTCTATCTGTTGTGAAATAAGACATCATGGACATGCACCAAGCAGCAGGCTGCCTGATGGAGGTAACCCTCAGGCTAGCTGTTACCCACAAGGTATGCTGCAGATTCAGCTCCAGAGCCCAACCTAGCCGGCATGGGAGGCAAAAACCACCCCTCCAACCCCAGATCATGCAAGCACGTGATGTGATTTTGCTTGTGAAATTGCCAGTGCTATGACAGGCAGTGGGTCTAGGACCAGCTGATAACCGAGCAGGACTTTAAGGGTCAGTATGGCAGATTTAAATGCCTAACCTGGCAGGACAGCATCTGTTCTTTATAGGAACTAGCCCAAAAGACCTCACTCTCTGCAAAAACCATAAATGTAACAGAACAGGAAGTTTTACCACTTGGAGTTTTTATTTTGAGCTCTACGATAAGCTGAGAACTAGCAGGGGGAAAGACACAGCTACCAATCATATACAGACCATAAAGAAACAAACACCCAACACCTAGAAAACAGGTGTACACATGTGCTCTAGCCTTTGCCAGGGATACTCCGATACAACAAAGATGCCACAATCCCACAGGGTCAAGTTGAGGGAAACTGCAGGTTTGTAGCTGTTGCTGGGATCCAGTTTTAAGATGGCCCATTTGTGGCCTTTAAAGTGGCATTTGGCTTGAAGGAAGCATTTGGGTATTCTTTTAAACCTATAATTCCAGTATAAACCTATGCACAGCAGTTTTTCCATTCCTTGGATTCCAAGGCTGAATCTGACCCCTGTGTGCTATCCTTTTTAGAAACCAGGTTTTGGCAGCTCTACCTTACCCTCTGGTTATTGTTGGTTTGTGACATATGAAAAATGTAATAGACCATAAACTTAGTGACTGAAGAAAAAAAGCAAAGGGAACTGAGCTAGTGCTTGGAGAGGAGGGAAAGTGCTGGCTGTGAGAGATGGTTTTTGGATATTCTAGTTTAACGGCTCAGGGCGCGTGGCTGCCACCCGATAGTGAGGTTGCTGTTACTACTGCTTATTATTATGGAGAAGCAGTTATTGCACCCTCCTGCCTAACTTGTCAGCACTTACGCTGCAAACAGGCAGCACCTTCCTTCAGGCAAATTACTCCAGCTTTGGCTTGATTTTTATCTTTCAAACAAAGTTTAAGGAAACTCTCAGATTAGCTGTAATGCTTCACCACACAATCCTTTGTCGTCACACTTCTCTGTCTCTCCTTACTATTTGTCTCCAGCTTAGTCTCTTTCTTATCTCATGCCCAGTGCTCCCCAACGCCCAATTCAGACACATGAAGAGTTACTCTCTAGCTTTTGGAAGAAATGCAGAATTACCAGGTGAGAATCTCAGTGGAGAATGTCACAAAAAACTGCATTCACACACTTATCTCCAGATCTTCAGGAAGCTTAGCACTTTGCATATTTGCTAAATATTTTAAACCAAAACGCAGTGTACTTAGTGATGCATCATTAGTGACACTGCCAGTAACAGCTGAATGCATAGCAGAACAAACTACACACCAGTACGTGCTTCACGTCAGCTCCAGCCCCACCACGTAGGAGCACCAGCTGAATGCATAGCAGAACACACTACACACCAGTACGTGCTTCGCGTCAGCTCCAGCCCCACCACGTAGGCGTTCCCTGCAGGTGTGACGACATCGTTTGTGCTAAATACTACCTGAACTCCAGCCCTCAGCTCTCAGCTGACTGATCAACCCCACATCACGTGGGGGTACCAAAGGACATGCTCATGGCTTGGTCAACTCACAAACCTTTGCCAACATGAGTTCCCCTTCAATCCACAGTAGTTCCAGCTAGGTAGTGTTTGTCTTATGGGAGACCTGCACAAGGCAATTGGATTAAGCCAAAAAGACTGTACCTTTCTTCAGTGCGGTCGTACCGATACCATGAGGGTCAACGCAACAGCGTTTTTAACCTAGTGAGTCAGGTGCAAGACTGAACTATTACTTCTGCGAAGGAATGCACATTGTCACTAGAAAACATTCCAGCTACAATAGCGTATCTTACACTAACCATTCCACGTACAGCTGTGTTTTCGGAGTGTCTAGGAAATAAATTGTTTCTTCATGCTGATGGTCTATTCCTAAATTAAAAAGCTCTAATGGCATCTCTAAGGTAAAAGTAGTATACCTGGAGAATAATGTAGTAGTTCATGTACATTCTTGAGGAGTTCTGAAATTCTGCATCTTGAAGCATTAGGACACAGGCTCTTAAAGGAATGATGCTGAACAAGTCTAATAACGGTCTAAAGTAAGTTTCACAACTCAAAAAATTAACTGTTATGCCAGGAGTTGGACTCTTCCACCTCTCAGCCAGATAAATAGTGTCTAGTGACTTCATTGGTCTCTGACCATGCCAGTCTTCAGTGTTACTAATATAGGATGCACTCAAAATTTGTTTCTATTACCTCGTGACACTACCTTTAAAAAGCAATATACTGTAAATACTGCTGTACAGCTAGAGGACAGTTCAGATTTTTGGAGTCCAGGACACATTCATTTACACAAGCGTTTAGTTCTCCTGGGCGGTTTGTTCTGCATTTCCTAGTCATAGGTACACCATTTGCCACCCACTGACTCTCAGCGTAAGTGCATGCTCAAAAGCAGAAAAGGATACTACTTAAAAAGAGAACTCTCATTTGTTGGATTGATGCTTTGATCACAAGCTACTTTTTTTTTTTTAACAATGCTAGTGCTACTCTACTGGCCAGATACAACAGACAAGTCTGATTTGTGACTGGGAGTGGGGAGGGGAATGGCAGTGGTATTCCCTATAAGAGTCTCCCTGCTCATGCAGAGAGCATATTTTGTGCTGCAGACCAATAGCAACATTGCAAAGGAAAATGCTTTTTTACTATTTAGACCAGGAAAAAAAAAATAGGTTTTAGTTTTAGGATTTACTCCAGGGAAAGCATCTTTGACATTAACTGGGTTTTTATACATGCAGGAGTCTTCATCTGGAAGAACATCAACCATTTTTCTCCTCATCCCTTTTTACATACATTTCTCTCAAACATTTATGCACCTGCATTTTGTAAGTATACTCACTGGGTAAAGCCCTGGCTTCATACTCACTGGGTAAAGCCCTGGCTTCATTTTTCTTCCTGTGAGGTGTGACAGCTTCTTCTGGGGCACAGTATTGCCATTTGATTCAGCAATATTCATATGCTAAGTTTACACATGCCTAGATATACCTTGGATCAGGATTTAAGAGAAGCAGCTATGTGAATATGCTTGCATATCCAGCACATCCAACTTCTTCCCTGTGCTCTGATCCAATCAGAATGAAAATGCCCAAGTTTCAGATCAATTGTTCCAAACATTTTTAAGCGTATTAGGAGGATGTCAGTCACATTAATTTAAGCCACCCTGCTGGGCAAAAGAAATTGTTCAAAAAAAGTAATGCTCCCTCTCAATCACAAAGTACTATAAAGTAATCTAGCGTAACCAATTCAGAAAATATCAGACCCATAACTATAAAATGTGAAATGTAGTGTTGATAAGATGATTTTTAATTAGAATTTAAAGCTCATTTTGCAGTTGCTCTACAAGATCTATTTTCATCTTTAGCCACAAGTATTGAAAATTAAAGTTTCGCTGTATGCATTAGTTAATAAGTCAAACACAATGAAATTACAAATGTTGATGTGAGGGAGAATCCCTTAGCTCAGTGGAAAAAAAAAATCAAATCTAGGAAAGACTACATACAGAGCAGAACTGATTGGAAAGCTTTCATTAAAACAGGTGTCTGCCCTGTTCTCCTGCTTGGCTCCCAACTCCCACCCCCCTCAGCAAATTAGATAAATACTGGAAGCAAAATTTTTCAGAAAAGGTTATCTGGGAAAAATGATACCATTTGAAATGAAACAAATAATTTTATTTTCTAATCAAAATTACTTAAATGAAGATAGATGATACTGCTATTTGTTCTAAAAAATGAAAGTTAAAAAAATGTTGTGGGTAGGTTTTTTTTGTTTGTTTTGGTTTGGTTTTTTACCAAGTTTCTTGAAACACTCCAAATGCATTCCTTTCTAGAGGTAGAGTAAGTAAGGACAGTCAGATTTTTGTCTAAGGAGAGTTGGAGGTGCTGGGTTTTATTCCAATTTAGAATATACTTGTATATAATTTTTAAATGAATATTTATATTTAAAAGTTTCAAAGTTTACCTCTACAAATAAATAATTTTTTTCAAATGTAAAAAAGGTTGACCGATTTTTTTCAGATTAAATTTAAACTGATAAAATCAAATTTTTGTTTCATTTTTCTTTTGTCTTCCACTTGAACTTATTGCCATGTTTTCACCGGGCTGAAAACAATAAAGTAAGGAAAAAAAAAAAAATTCAGGAGGTTTGAATTCACCCATGCCAGACAATATGAGAAGTCATATATGTCTACTCCTTCCAGATTTTCATCCTGCAACTGATAGAGTTTTAGGCAAAGTCTTGGTCAATTTCAGTAAAATTTAATTACAATATCTAGCCTCTTAAATGCACAGCACTTAGTGATACAATCTGTTTGCACATTTCACAATCACTAGCTCAAATTCCCTTTGATCAAGAGGTTTCCTAACCCTGTCATTGACAAATTTAAGTAATTTGTCTGATCACAACGTGAAGCCATACTGAAATAGTTCTAAAAACCATAACCACCCCAGGTACACACAGAGAACTGGGAAGTTTTTCGTATTTGAAGATTTTGGGTTGAATCTTAATAGTTACAGTAGAATCCAAGTTTCACAATGTCAGAACCAAGAATTCAAAAAGTGATCGTTCAAGAGCCTACTGTGACTTGGAATGAGACAAGCATAGGAAACGTCATTTTGAGAAATGTGATAGTTTAGTCTTGTAGAAAAAGTTGGAAAAAAACTCATGATAAAAGTGAGAACATCCATGAAATGAAAGGAAATCTTTTTTACCCTTCCAACAGCACAAATAAAAAATAATGCAAATTCATAGGAAAACACTATTTTCATTCTTCCTTATTATTTTCCAAAAGATATAAAAAGGGTTTTTTCCCCCAGGTGGTTCCCCATTCCTCAGTTTGTTCCATACAGCCTGTTCTTGCATCTTAGTATTAAAAGTGGAAATAAGAAAAGGGAAAGTGGCTGGACATAAAAAAAAAAACCCACACCCAGATCAACAACCAATGCTTTTTAGGTGGGTTTTTTTGTTTGTTTGTTTTGTGGGTTTTTTTTTGTTTTGTTTTTAAAGTTATTTAAATGGAATGAAGATTTGTATCCAAGAAACTCTCACTAGTGGGACAGGAATCTTGCAGCAATGAAGTGGTTTGCATCAGTGTTTCAAAATAGCATTTTTCCTTAAAAAAAATTCCATAGGCAAAACATCAACTTTTGCACTGGCTCTCATAGGTGGATTTGGCACTTCACACTCCACTGGGAAGTGCTCATCGTAGGGACACCATGACAGCATCCGCACCTGCCTTCTACCACATCTCCCAGCTGCGCAAGTGAAGAGAACACAAGGCAATTCCCAAATTCAGCCATTCAACAACCTTGACATCTAAGGATAAAGCACATTCACCTTTTATGAGCTGGCACAAAGCCTATGAACTACTCAAATTTCATTTTAGCCTGTTCGGATTTTTTAAGTGCTCTTCTGGGTCTTTCCATAGATGTGATTTCCTTTTTCCCCCAGAGTAAGTTCCTGTACATAACTGAAGCAACCAACAACTCACAGGAAGATCTCATTTGGTTTGATTACATCAGACCATTGCAAGACCATCCTAGCTCTGCCACTTTAAATATAGTTACTAAATACTGAAGAAACCTAGGTCAGCAGACCTTTGAGGCTTTGCTCATTGACTAGCATCTTTTGAGTTTTCTTCTTTTTGCAACTTCAAAAGCCTGTGAGGGCACTTTTAACAAAGTGTGTCAGTGGCCAAATCAGGGCACCAGCTTGTTAAATAAACAATCAGCCCCTAAGTCGTTCCAGAAAAAGGATAAGATTTCTCATACTTACATCTTTTGTGATGTAAGGTTTATTTAGGTTTCACATCCCTCAAGGGAAACATGCAATGCTTAAAGCAGAAGCCTGTAAGAGAAACATTTTACTCCTATTGCTTACAGAGAACAAACAAGGCTTTTAAAACAGATCAGAACACCACACTTCATTAAACATTAGCCTTTCTTGTCTAATAAACTTTCTCCTTTATTTTTCAGTTCCAGTCCTTCGTACCTATTTTTAAAAGGTAGCTTAACTTCCATATAAACACGGTATTTGGATACCAATAGCTTCTAATGCTTGTGCTGCAAGAAGAGCAAACAAACAGAAGGGAATTTCTCTCCCTTTTTTATTTTTCTTTTGAATTTAAGAATGCATGGGTATTTTTCAAAAACAGTCTAGGCTGCGTAGTTAAGTGCAACCGTTCTGGAAGAGACAAAGAATTAAAAGATGGAATCAGTTCTCTTCTGTTAAAACACCTAGGCTCTCACACTAAAAGTTTTTAATTAATCATCAATACTTAGATACACACAAATATATAAACAACGTTAATATTTCAGATGAACACAAAGGTTTTCAGAAGGCTAGAAACATGACATCAGAAACCTTCTGCTGTCTCAGGTTTTGTTAAAAAGATCAACACTGATGTTAATGGAATGACTAGCTGAAGTTTAAATCTTGGAAGCCAGTCCAGACCTGTTTTCAAGCATTCATAGCTTCTATTTGCTATTAGAGATGGGTCTGAAGTTCCTTCACATTGGATGGTATTCATAGCCAGGATGGAATGGTAAGAGAGAAAAGCAAAGATAGGCTGTGGTTGTAGATCTGAACACCACTAAGTTCAAAAGCATTTGGATCCTAGCTGTGTGTAAGAACTCCTCTCCAAGTGAAAGATAAGATATTTAACTGAAATGCCATTCTAGCTGAAACGCACACGTGAGACAAGTTGACTTAAAATACTCTTTGCTTATTGGGGTAAAATTCACAGCAGGGAAATAGGGGTTCCATTGTGACGTCCAGCAGTATAGCTGCATCTCTCACCATGTTTAGCAGAAGGCAACGGTGACCCACCACAACTGGGGTACAAATATATCAGGAAAGTAATTAAATTTTTTTCATTTTGCAGTAAATGAACCAAGTTGTACCTTGTGCAGGTTTGGTGTGCTTATAAAGCAGCAGAGAACACAAGTGGTTCTGCAGGAAAGCAAAAAGTCACATCTATAATCTAATTTCATTTCCTTACTGAGGAATACCAAGCTTTGCCAGAAGTTCCCCCTGTGTCTCTTGTGACCACTGTCTAGCTCTGTACTGCATTATTTTGTGAAAAACGGAAAGAAACTTTATAAAAAGTTCACCACAATTTGTTACTGCTCAGCACTTCTGGCAGTGCTGTAACCCAATTTAATTTCCCTGTCAGACTGCTTGATGGATGTGTCTATAGAGTTTTCAAATGGGAGATAAAACTTTTTATGCTACTGAAGGCAGAAAGTACTTCCCCTTTGTTTTACTATCCCTGACTTCACCCATCACCTTCTCAGCTGGATCACCTGCTAGAACACGTGGTTCCAGCATTAACCTCTTCCCATCCACAACTTATGGCCAAAAAGACACAATGGAGTAATAACACTGTACTAACTTAACGTGTGTTATGTCTCAGAGCACTTTACTGGAAGTTGTAACACCTTTGTGATCAGCTGGTCACAGCTTCAAAGAAAAAGGGCAGATTTCAAATCATAAAGAAAATTAGTTCTAGGCATTTGCTTTCAACAGTCTGAAATTTATTTTTCCATTTCTTAAAGACTCCCCAGACCTTGAACTATTTTTTCTGAACCCCTTTCAAAGATATTACAGGATGTGAAAGACTCACATACAGTTCACTTTTCCTTATAAGTTTTCTGCAGTACACATTTTCTAATAGAAGTATAAAACTTGTCTGATGCAGGTTTACTCCAATGTAGGAGAGAAGAGGATGCTGGAGATGAATGCCCACTGTTCTGCAAGTGTGTCTATACCCACTATACTAACGTGCGTGTCAGTATCACTGGGTTCGCTTCCCTTGGGTGAGCGGAACTGTAGATCCCAATCGCAGGGTCAGAGACAAAACCAACGGCTGAGATGTACAGAATGCCATCTGAGAGAACACTGACCATGCTGAGCTGCCGTTACACTAGGTAAGTTCTCAAAATTCTGTAGGGTTTTGTTACAAGGAAAAGCAGCAAATGAAAAAGCCATTGAACTAGTGGGTAAACACTGAGTAATAACATGAGGACCAAGACATGCTCATCTACTAAAGCAGAGCACTGCAACTGGCACCGCAGGCAGAAGTCACAAGAGTTGACATTTGTGGACACTTGCATCCATCCTCTTGCCAGCTTGCCACATTGATTAAAAGTCCATCCCACACCTACATACTGCAACCAAGCTTTCCTCAGTAACATACACCAGTTTTTAAAATCAGAGTGGTACATCACGTCATGAAATTAACTCCTTTTCCCAAGGGCTCCACTATTCACTTAAGGCTGGAGCAAGAGGGATCGGCCTTTGGTAGGAGCTGAAAACAAAGGTAAAACTGCACACCAGCATTCTGCTCCTCTGCTCTTCCCCTAAGCCCCCTCACCAGCCCAGCAGCAATACTGAAACTGAATGCAGCTCAAACTCCAGGCTTATTTTTATTATTTTTAACATCCAAGCAAATGTGAAGCAACTTTCAGATCTGTGTCTATTCTTCTAAATCTAAGAAAACACAACCCGTAGACTTACAGGTTATTTTACTCCATCAAGAATGAACTCCTAATGAGTCAGTGAAGAGTCCAGTTGGCTCCACTGACTGTTAGATCAGGTGATGTCTTTCCACACCTTGGATTTGTTGTTTTAACAAGACATTTACAGATATCTTCATAAAAAGCAGGATATGGCTAGTAACAAAAGAGAAACTTTCTCACTAAGACACTTTCTTCAACGAGCAAATAATTGCCTCATGGAGTGGGAACTTTTTCAAAAGCCAAAAAGTTAAATGTACAGTCCATGGAAGTCCAAAAATAATCATGTGTTTACACTGAAATGCACTTACCGAAAAAAAAATATATTTACTCTGAAATCCTCAGAATATGTACGCTTTATGCGGAGAATATCCTGAAAAGTGTGTGGTAGATGCTCTGATTTATGTACCAAAGCCAAATCTTCCCAGAGGTTGAGCTCTTGCTGTGCAAACAAATCACGTTCAGCCCTTACGGTGACATTTCTGCGTCTCCAACAGTGTATCTGAGTGTGTATACAAGGGGTTCCTCTTGTTCTCAAAGTTTAGTGCTTTTCATATCGTATTTGCTTCTTTATAAAAATATTACCAATATAGAATCCACCATATCAACAGCTGGATAATCTTCCAAACTCATCTTTTTGAGACAGAAGTAACACTGAAAAGATGGGTAGGTCATAGGATTCATTGCATTACAGATGATGTTGCAAAATTGGAAAAACCTTAATCAATTTAAGTGGCTCAATAAAGTTTGACCAGCAGTCAAGACTGAAAAGACTGTGAAAAGACTGCAGTTGCAGAAAACAAGACAGCATTGATTAGCACATTAAAAGCGGAGATTTCTCTCTCATAATACCCAAGGGCAAAAGTTACTGCCAAAGGCAAAACATGCGCATGAGATGGCAGTTTCTCAGTTTTGTCCTGTAAACTGAGTTAGGTATGTTTAACTTCTGCCCATAACGCCTACTGTCTCTCCAGCCCGATCCTCTGCATACTGTTTTTCTTTGCGTCATTTCTGAAATACTTTGTCCTCCACGTGCCTTGAAGGTTCCCACTCCAGAAATCCAAACTTGCTCTCAATTCTCTTCATCTTTCTCTAAAATGGACTTCTCTAAGGAAATCGCACCTCAGTAATTCCCCTCTTTATTATGTATCTGTCTCAATCCTGAATCTGTTTAGCTTTCCTCATTTGGGTAAATGAAAATCAGTCCAGTACAAAACGTGTCCCCTGCATGAAGCAGGACTATGAAGCAGCTCTTCATTCACACATAGTGTCAGTTCAGTATAGACTTATGATTCATTTTTATGCGAGTGACTCAAAAATATAATTTAACTAACAGATCTTGCTAATAAGCATATACTTAATCTGAAGGAAGAATGACCACCCAGAGCTGCATAAAGCGAAAGAGTAAATTAAACCAGATATCGTTATTTTAGTTCAAATACTGACAAGTATTCACTTTGGAACACTATTAGGTACATTTACAATTCTATAAAAACAGTACCTGCCACCAAATATATTATTAAAAGTCTATAACTTTCTCAAAATTCAATTAAATTTTGCTAGCAATTTTTCATAAGCATCTGTGAAGTAGCATTCAATCTAACAGGTAAAGTACACAATTTTCTAAACTTCTATTTCAAAAGCCAAGAATTATCATAATGTTCTTAGATGTAATCAATCCTTATTTATGAAAAACATACTATTTCAGATTTGAGAAGCCTATAGAAGCAGGTTTCTGAAAGTAAATAAAGAGTACATTAACTACTTCAATATCCAACAACATACATATTTTTTATCTTTTTCACATGGCAAGTCCTAGTTAAAAGCTTAGCAGTTTTATTATACTTTACATGTCTGGTTATTCTGCAATTAACACTAAATTCCTATTTTTGCTTTTGCAATGTCATCAGCTATCATAAGAAAAAGCTACATTATAAATGACTCCCATGCTCATCTATTGTAAAATCCTGCTGTTAGAGTGATTTGTAATGCATTTGCTGCTATTAAAAAACAAATAAACATTTACAGTCTGTGCTAATTAACTTTACTGCTGAATTAGTAGTATTCCTTACTCTTCTTAAATAGAAGAAATACAGCAAGCATGGCAGTAAAGTCAAACAATTCAGTGCAGTAAAGGCTTACACGTATTAAAGCCTCTTGTCCTCCAGAACACAAGGAGCTTTTGGACATCTTGAGACCTACATGCACCAGGTTCAGTACCGATACCCTCCACTAAGCACGAAAATGTGACACAGCAGTTTGAAAAGGACATTCTTATGTCAGAAATCAACACCATAGTTTAAGCACGGCATCTAAGTACAGCAGCTTAGTAGACCTGCCTCACCAACATAGTGTGTATTCCCTAGAGTTAACAAATTCTCTCCTGGGGCAAGGGTAGGAAGAGAATATATTTAAATACGAGGGCACATTCTGCCAGCTCATTAATTCATGCAACTGGAAAGTCAGCTTGGCCATGACTATGATCTTCATGAGTTGTCAAAGTACATATAGCATTTACATCTTGTATCAATACACATTTCACTGTTTAGGTTCATTTTTTGACCTTGTCTTTGCTGCTGCGAATCCCAGCAGTAATCTGTGGCACACATAAGGATATGCCCAATTTGTTCTCTTGAGAAAAACAACAAAGCAACAAATCTTAAGTCTTATTTTTACTGAGGTCATCAGTAACTTCAGGATCAAGCTTGTGTGAAAGCAGAAAAACATCTCACAGCAGACACTGAAAGACCCATTGGAAAAGTTCTTTTCCCTCATCTTAGTAAGACAAAGGTCTGGGCTATGCTCAGAAAGCAAGCCTTGCTCAAAGTCAAAAGAGAAAAACGTGTTACAGTTTACTGAATGAACTGTGTACCATGCCCATTAGAGACAGACTTCCTTCAGCTCTCATGCACGGCACCCGAGTCGTTAGTTAAGATACAGAATGAGACTCTTTTCTAGACAGAGTTAAAGTCTTTATCTCTTGACATGAGAAGTCCCTGTTGTTCTTTAAAAAACTGTTATTTCTTAACTTAATCATACAGCAGTAAGAATTATTTACAATTACTCAAGTATATCTGCACAGTGTGGGTAATACTCATGTTTGGCCTAAAAGTTAACTTAAAAATACAAAACAAGCCAGTTTCTATTACAGCCATGAAGTATGGGCTGCTAATCTTATCTGGCAGGAATCTGAAGTTTAGATCCCTGCACCATATTTTAAATCATGAAATTAAAAACAAATACAAAGACATCCAGTCAACCTCTGAGATCACCACTTTCCTCTTGTGCTACAAGGTAGAATGAAATCCTAATGCAGATGAACACAAATGCCACTGCTTATCATGTTGTAATAACATTCCATGACTGGATTGAAGATATTTTCTGTAATCACATTAAAACACCCCTACAGTTTCTCTCATTTGCAAATCTTCTAGGTTTTGGGGGGTTTTTTTCAGCCTACCTACCAATATATTTTTCAAATTCTGTCAGTGCCACTGAATATTTTCAGCCATTTCTTTTTTTCCTACATGAGTAAAGCATTTGCTCCCAACTTGCTGCATGTAAGTATTTCACAAGAACTGAAGACTACAACAGACTTCATCACAGGTTCAGAACCTTGGAGTCAACCAAACCTGAGTGCATGCAAGCATATTTTTATATGACCATCTACAAACAGCTTAGAAAGTGGTTTGTATATTGAGCTTTCTAGTAGCTTGATTGCAAAATATACTGCCTAAGGAGAACACCTCCTATTAAAAAAGGATACACACAACTGCAACTGTTAGATTAGGCAGTGGAATGCTAGGAGAAACTGAAATTGGGCAATTTACTGTGATCTTGTTTCTGAGCTAACCACAGTTATAAGTCAGTGTCACTAAACTAGTATTTGCTGCACTACTTCCGCTTTGCTCTAGTGCAAATAAACCTAGAGTCCTGCCCATGTGCCTAGAAGGCTGCTGTACAGAAATATCCCAAGGACCACGTGACAGAGGGAATTCAGTGTTCCTTGTAGTGTTCAGCATCACAGTTCTACAGATGTAGATCCTGACTTGCTGCAAAGCAGCTGATCAACCCTTTAACTACGGTTAACAAACCGGAGGCAAACGGGTGATAGTGCAAGCAATAGAAATTTTCAAAATGCCCAGGCACGGTCATCTGGCACGACTTGTTACTCCTAGGCGACGTAATCAATGCAAATCTATGCATTAGTTATGAGGTGTTTTAATTCCAATAATAAACATTCTGTGATTGATGAATTTTTCACAGCTGTTGTCTATATAGCTGTTTAATTAGAGCATGCTGGCAGAGGCTGTTAATTCTTCATCAAGTTGCCGACTCCAGTGCATTCCACTTTCTGCAAGTGAGGATGACAGTTGGTAGAGTGACTGGGGCAGCTGGTCATGGGACCTGACATTTGGCAAAAGATCAACGCTTTGGATGACAAGCCAAATTCCATCAGCTTCCTAAAAATACTAGCAGGCTGACAAACAAAGTGCTTTAATTGCTGGTGCTACTGTCTTTGATTTTCTGTTATTGATGGGCAGTGGATCTGACTACACAGGAATGTCTACCTCATAATACTGTTGTTCCCACAGAAGAGGGGAGCCAGCCAACCATAACCTACCAGGAAGGAAACAAAATTAGCTGCCTTAAAAAAAACGGCTCCCAAAAGTTTGGCATTTGCTTTAAGTATTCGACCTTCTGAATCCATTCAGCTCCGTTGCTGGAATATTCCATCAGGGAAAGTGAATCCCTCTCTTACCTAAGTATCATGTGACATATGCCTAACCAGGGCCAAATGGGTACAAAACAGGGAGAGCCAACACAGCTCCCTCACTGAGGCATCCAAGACCTGACTCCAAGCATTACACCCAGAGGTCAGCAGAATGCCTGTTCTCACCCACCCTGTGCCTGCCTCACAAGCACCAGCAGATCTGCCAGCTGGGAACACCGCTCCTGTACCACAGATACCTGTCCATTCAAAGCAGAGATTTCCAAACTTACCCCTTACGTGCCACCAAAGAGTCGTTAGATGTTGTCAAGTTCAGCAATATTCACACTGGTCAGGCAACCTACTATCAATTCCCTGAGCCAACTAGACATCTAGGGTATGGACCTAAACCAGAAGAGACAGCCCCATTTAATCTACAGAAGAGATAGTTACAAAACCTATTCTTAACCTTGGTTTTGCTTTACAGGGGCTGTTACAGACTCTAACCTCTTCACAGTACCAAGAAGTTCAGAAATCAGTCACAAAGCTGGGTCCCTGAAGTCAGTTAAAATTCTTGTGACAAACGAATGAAAACGAATGAAAAAATAGCATGTTCACGTTCATCTGTTCCTAATTACAGTGGTGTTGAAAAGTTTATGAAAAATTACAGTATATCTTTAATACTGAGCCATTTTTAAATTTTTTAGTTCTGGGTGTTTATTCTCAATTTGACACTAAACAAAAATTTTTATCTCAAACAGCAAAAAGTATAAAACAAAATTCCCACTTAAAAAAATTCAGTTTCCCTTTTTCAACAGGAAAATTACTCTGTTCTCTGCTCCCTGATAGCCTGGCATTTCAATATGGAGAGGTTACAAGTCAGACTGCCACACAATTTTTTTTTCCTTCTCCATAAGTTTCCTCATCAGGCCACTCATCTGTTACTTAGAGAAGCAAAAGTTCCTGTTCTACTCAATGGCAAAAGGCCCCAACTCCCAGCCATTGTGAAATTACCCTGTGACTCTGTACACCCTACTTCGCACAAAACAGCAGAACTACCCTCATGGGTTATGGTTAGTACATGGGGTAGATGGTTCAATATATTGGATTAAGTGAAAAGTCTCACCAAACCCTTAGCCACCCATGTATTAGACATTTTATCCAAGGTAATGTCATAACACCCTCATTTTAAAGGAAAATTACTATTAAATGCAGAGTAGATTGTTGTCAGCAGGGCCTTAGATACCTGTCTGCCTCTCCCTCTTTTCCCTCATCCCTAAATCTACCTCAAGACAAAAAAATAATTTTACTCTTTGTGATTATTATTTTGAAGAAAGGGTGACAGCAAAAGGTCTTCTCAATTGCTTTAGAGGTTCAGTAATCCAAAGGCAGCTAAAACAACTTTGGTCACTGCTCTTTCAGTTTTCTTTTTGTTCCTAACAAATTACGGAAGACAAAATTCGTAACACACGAAGGAAGGCCACGAAAGATCCTGGCAAAACCTGCAGAAACTGGCAGTGCCAAATCTTCCACCATGTTATTCAGCAGCTCTGCTGCATGCCTTGCTTACAGCAATTCAAGTTTTGCAGGCAGCAACATGGTGTTTAACTTACCATTTGTCATACTCCTTTCCTAAAAGGAAAAGGATCAAGTTCACAGGCTTCAGAGAGTGGTTTTCTGCAGCCGGATCCTCTGGTGAACACTTCGCTGTACTTACCAGAAAGTTGAAGAGAAAGAGGCATAACACAAGACAAATATTTTTAAAACTGAAGAGATGGCAACACTCTCCCTGGTTTTAGCAATATCGGGATTCTCCAGCAAAGTAATTTGGCATTTCATACTTGAACATGAACTGTACATATACATGAAAGCAGAGAGCCTGACCTGTGAAAGTTATTCACGAAGTTTAGCATCTACTCAGTGTAATGTTTGCATACTTCATGCTTTTATTTTCTGAACAGTTAAGAAAGAGACAAAAATAAAGCTGGGCGGGAGGGGGAAAGCCAGTAATAAAACCCACAGAAGCAAAATGAAGGGGACCATTTCTTTGGTGGGAACTGATCCCAATAGGCAGAAGAAACCAGTTTCCTTGGTGTCATGGCTAGCAAAATACCACAGTCACCAGCTATCCGTTACAAAGGAAACATGTGAGTACAACATTGTGCATGCTTCACAATTTTTCCATTAAGAGCCCAGGCTACTTAGAGTTCATGCTCATGATTCCCACATTGTCCTACATCATTCGATACACAACTTTGTCTTCATATTACAATTATCCGCAATGCATTGTCTTGCACTTTCTCCTACATAAACACATACATCTCTTGGTTTTCTTAAATGACTGAGCAGACAGTACATCATATTTGAGTCTTGATACCAAAGAAATCACCACTTTAAAAATTAAAATGTAAAATCCATATTAGATAGGTAATTTAAAAAGCTCATTACACTTCATAACACCTCTGCTGTTCTTCACCCCCTCCATAAACAGGTTTTAGAACTCTCACAATAAATTGTGGGTGGTGATTATTCAGTATCTTTTGCAACAAGGATCTCCCATATGCCTACCGCTGTCTTTTAAATCTACATCCTCATCACCTGTCCAGTTGCAGTTGTTTTTGCTAGAACACCACATTTTCTGCATAAGTTGGTGAGCAGGTGTAAAGTCTTTCTAGAAATCACTGCTGTACAGGTGTGCCTTGATATCTTTTCTTTTTCTAGCTAGCAAACCATGACAGTGTTCTTGATAGTACCAGCGTTCAAACAAGCAACAGCCCCACTCCCCAGAGCTACAAGTTACTGCTGTGTGTCACCAGCCCCAGGAGACTGACACCCACATGCCCCTCTTACTCCGCTGGCCATTGCCCCTCACCATCCCTGGGCTAGAGCGGGGAGCAGCAGCAACCTCTGCTTCCCCCGGGATAGGATTTCTCATGCCACTTAGGGCCATTTTGTCACCTTGCTCCATAGCATAAGCCAGAATCATGTTACTTGCCATGTACTGTTCAAAAGCATGTCATTCCTCATAGCCTTTATCTCCTTATTTATCTTATATTCCCACTACTCATCTAAGCCAAAGCTAGTGCCAACAAAAAGCAGGAGGAAAAAGAAAAGCCGGAGTATGCTATGAAACATGACAGAATGGTTAGGTGCTCCTATTAGCTGCACAAATGCTGAGAGGGATAATACATGGAGTAGTCACACCTGGTTCTTTTTTTCTTTTTAATGTGTCTATCAAGATAAATAAAGGCCAGAACAGTTTAATTTTTAATGCAGTCAGGACCTTCCTTACCTAGTAGCTTTGTCTCCATTGAAACATGAACTTTTCCTCAAATAAACCCAAGATTACAGCATGGGATAAAATTTGCAGCAAACTCAAGGGGGCAGGGCAAGAACCCAAAACAAGACACAGCCACTCAACAACAAACAACACAAAAACAAAAGACAACAGCAACAACAAAAACACACCAATTAAAACAGAAAAAGCCATCATTGTTGCCCATCTCCTGTAACACACCAGGACAAGACGCAGGATGTATAAAGCCTTCTTACTGTAGCCATTGGAAGGCAGAGCTGAAGACAGCTTTAGTGCTCTGACCTGGCCTTTTTCTTTTTGTTTTTCTCCTCATTTTTGTCAGAGTTATACAGCTTTTTGCTCACTCCCCACCACAGTTCAACACATTTGTTAGGCAGGCTCAGACGACAGAAGATGTTCATGCACCTCGGAGCCTGGGCAGCCATGTTTCCAGAGGAAACCCCACGGGACTACCAGGACAACTGTTCCCTCAAGAGGTACCCTTCTGTTTTCAGTTTACTTCCCTCTTTCACAGTCAGAAAGGAAAGATCCAACAGTCATCCAAAACTCCGAATTCCCACAGGAGGATAAAAACAGCCTCTGAGGCACATTTGTTAAGTATCTGAGTTAAACACCCACAGGTCCAGGAACACCCTAATAACGTTTGTGAGGAAGAGAATTTCTGAATTAAAGATAGATTTTGCACTAGCACAAGATTTAGAGAAAACCCTCATGAAAGCACTCACTGTTGCAAATACCAGACACCAAAAATTCAAGGCCAAAGCAAAAGCATTGGCGAGTTGATCCGTTCAGATCAATGAACATCAAAACATCATGTGAAATCGCAATTCATATTTTTAACACCAAGACTCAGACTCTATACTTTCATGCTGGACAGACGGTGAGAGAAATTCTTTTCAGTTGCACTCATGAAAGATTCCATAGGTTTCAAGCCACTTACACCTGCGCAATGTGGCACTTACTCTGCAGTGGGCCAAGAACCTACTCCAGTTGCTATGATATATTAGGTATCACTCCCTTGGCTACAATAAAACTTTGGTGCTCTGACAAGCAGTGCTGGAAAACCACAGATAAACAGCTTGGGCCTGGATGCCCTACCCGATATTCTCAAAGTTCAGAAGAGCCCCCTCTTCCCACAGACGTTGCTTCAAGTCACTGACCTTTGTGAAGAATTCACCAGCAAACATGTGTAAAGAAAGGCAATAGTGAAGAGACCGTCAGCATATAAATCTTGAGCAATCTTTTTTCCTTCATGGAGTTGCTACAGCCTTAACAGTGCAACTGAAAACCAAGTTTGTTGTTCTAGAATTATCATTAAGCTAAAGTGGCTTAATGGCCACTAATAATGGCTAAAGCTATTATTCTTCATTTTCTTTAGAAAGAGGCAGTATCATTATTTTGCTATTTTTCTATACACAAGTGTCCTTTCCATAGCCAAAGTTATTTGTTTTTCTAATAAACCATGATTATCATTTTTGCTTAATGGAACTTTTCAAATTCATGGCTTTTAACATTACCTAAAGTTACGTTACAGGAAAAGCTACTGGATTTTCTTGGTGGAACGCAGAAGTATTCAACTGAAATGATGACCACAGCATCTAAAAGATGCCATAGTAAAACGGAAAAAAGGGAACATAAAAATAAAAGCCAGCAAGAAAGAAAAAAGCAACAGTTACTTCTCACAACTCTATTATAATGGAACCTCGGTTCTAACCACCACCAAAAGGGTATTACATGCTGCACAAACTGGCAAAGTTGACACCCAAACATTCTCCATGATAGAGAATAATATTAACAGACTGGCTTTCATACACATATATTAAAGACTTACAACAAATGCTACTCTTCTGAAAGGAAGCAATAACAAGATAAATTTACATTTGCAAGTTTTACTTCATAAGTAGTTTTATTAATATACAAAGGAGAAAAAAAGCAATTAGAGCATTTAGCCACACTCACATGCCTCCATGCATGTATATAGATTTTTTTTTTTTAAAAGTATCTTCTCTTCATCACTTCCCCCCACCAACCCCCCCTCTTATCTGGTCACATGAGGTTACTCTGAACTGTAGGCCTTCACCCATGCCATACAAAATACAAAGGCCACAAGCCAAATTCGACTCTCAGTTACACAGATTCAACCTTTAGCATCAGAAGATTTGCACCAGTGTAAACCAATAATAGATTTTGGCTGCCCTTCTCGACCTGATTTTGGCAGGTGGACGGAACAGGATTGGAAAGTTGTATGTATTTACCTCAGGAAACTAGAATTCACATCCAGCTCAGAAGAGATTTGAAAGAAGTTTTATGGTCCAAAAAGCTAATCTGTAATGGAATTCCCCACAGCATAAAATCACTATAAGAGTCTTACACAATTCATTTTTATGCCCTTAATCCCTGCTTAGAAGAGGTCCAGGAACAAACAAGCAGGATGTTGCTGAGCAGAGCTAAAGCGTAATTGTAGGGAAGGCACACGGCGTAGGACTTGGAGCCAGTGCTACTTGTTGTCAGCCTGCCTGCTTGCCATTCCCCTGTGGCTTCCAAGAGCACTGAATTACAGATACATCGGCAGGGAAAAGGAAGGGAGGTAAAAATAAAGTGCCCTTTGAGAGTTTTTAATAAGCCTGACCAAGAAATCATGCAAGTTGGGAAGATTTAGATCACTTCTCAGCTGAAAAGCTTGTTATTTATGGAATTTATACAGCTATTTCAAAATTGCCATGGAAGTCATTGGGAATACAATTTTTAATCCAGTAACAAATGCAGTCTGTGGTGTATATAAATAAAACGTATAAAATTGGAGTGAAGACAGAATTTCAATGCCAACACACTATTAAATTACAAGTAAGAGCCGAGCTCCATATTATCATCAGAAGATGGGCTGCTTTGTCAAATTAGTGCCCCATGGAAAGAAGATTATTGCATATTCAAAAGGAAGCTGCTAGCCAGTGGCACCCAAAAGGGTGTAAGATCAAGCAATGCAGGATGACTGCAGCCAGGCAGAGTTACAGCTTTAGCGGAAACATAACATTACTTCACCAAAACAGATATTTAATACTTGACAGCCAGGGCCCCCTGTGCAAATGGATATGTTAGGCAGAATAAATAATAAGCCTGTATTTTAGGATATGAGCAACAGAGCAGAGGACGATATCTGCAGGACAGAAACACAGAAAGCGTGCTGAAGTGGAAGGTGGGGAATGAACAAGAGCACTTCAGAGCTTTGCTTCGAGGCACAATTGGCAAGCCTGCCATGCTCACCAGTTTAGCTCTGGACTCACCTAAATAAAAAGCCAATTAGCAGTACTTGGATGGTGACTGTCACCCACTAAGCAGTGATGCATTAAGATCCAATGTTTAAGTCAAGAGATTCACGTGGATTATGGAGCCTCAATTCTTATTGAGAAGGATGGCGTGAAGTTGTTTAAATGAGCTCCCATAAGGCACCTCCTTCACACTGCAGACAAGACCTAGAGACAGGTTTGCTTGGCAGGGTTCAACCGAGTGAAAGTTGTTTACCTTCTTAACATCAGGGAACCTCGGTACAATAAGTCAGAGCTGTTTCAACAAGTGATCACAATGGAGCTTCTGAATTTATTTTCATATAGTAAGGAAACGCCTGTAGTTTCAAGCCACATAACTCACTAGACCCAGGCAAACAAGCACAGTTGACAGCAGAGCCAAGCCAAAGAGCTTAGCTGGGATCAACGAGCCGTTAGAGCTGACTACACACATTCAAAAATAACATTACATAAAGTGATATGTATCTAAGGTCACTATGGGAGCCAGGAAGTAGTGCCAAGATGTTCTTGCAGGCTTCTCCCTTCCTTGGCTTGCCCTCATTCACGGACAGAGCGCCCAGCCCAATCCAGGGCTCAGTGCAAGCTTTCACTGGCTTACCCACCTCTGACAACTGACGGGTCATGTTGCAGAGTCACTTAAGTTTAGAAGAACAGGTGAGCAGCCCCCTTCCAAATTTAATCAAGTTAACACATTAGAATTACGAAAGCCATGAAGAAATATAATCAGCTTACTGTTGCAAACTGGGGGATAGGCTGCCCCAGTTAGAAGCCTGCTAGAAGTGTTATTTCTCTACAAACATTCACATTTTCCTTTTCTTTCCATGGAGATTTTTTTAATGCAAAAATTTGAACACACTTAGCTTTTCTTATACCCCACATGAAGATTTATCAGTGAATAATGCCCCAAACCCATGTTAAAACTGAGGTTAGTATGACAGCGGAGACAGGACAGCAGCATTATTTTTATACACAGAGCTATGTCTTAACCCCATACCAAACACATATTTTCCCACTTTCTCCTGGGAATTCAAAAAGGGATTTGGTATCAACATGATTAGAAAAGTTTCAACCCCTAGAAATTTATGGACATCATGCTCTCCATTAGAGAGCTCCACAAAGACTAGGGAGCCATCCCTGGCCTCCCAGCTACCAGTATCTGGAGGAGATATGCCCTAGAGATTCTCCCCATAGCACATGGAGAATTAGACCAGCATTCCTCAGCATATCTTGCCACTCGGCTAGCAGAGGCCCAGGACCTCTCCACCCCCGGGCTGCCAGCATGACACCTTTCATTAGCAGAGCTCCCCTGACCCACACATCCTGAGCCAGACAGCATAGCCAGAGAGGTGACAGACATGCGCATCTCACCTGAGCGCACAACAGACCCACTGGCCAGCTCTGTTGTCAGCACAGCCCAGGGTCCTGGTTTCTGTTCGTGCAGTCCAACACTGGGGGAAAATATTTACCTCACCCTAATTATTAGAACAGATAAATGGAGGCAGAAAATTATGCTAGAGTAGCCTTTTCTCATAAAACTCACCAGCTAGACATCCTACTCACTATGGTACACCAGTATTTCTTCCTGCTCATATGTGAGCAACATCTCTATAGAAAGCAGAATCAGGGGTTATAGCCAAGACCCACTTTCTGGTCTCAAGGATCTTTTTAATAACACCATCTCAGGTTCACCATGGTAAGTTGCTTACAAGGGTATCTAAGGTGTGTATGCCCTGCAGGAACTCCCAAGTCTAACTGATCCCTACCAACATTTTCTCCTCTGCATTTTAAAATCTGAAAGATGTGATCATCCTGAAGTGTTGGAGACTGTCACCTGTGGTTTTCTATCATTTCAACTCATTATGTTTTATGATAAATTAAAACAACTTACTGGTAGTAAACCTAATCACAAAATAACCTGATGAGGGGGCAACTCTTCCCATAGCCCTGATGACAAGTAGGGTTAATGTCAGCAATATAAAGGAGAATTAATCTTATCTGTCAGTGCTGCTACTTCACATAATTTCACCCTAATAGTGAATATCGTGTATCTTTGCCAAGTTAAAGGAGCAGAAACAGAACACTGCATTCAGATACAGTTTGTTATGACCACTTCTACCCTTAGTGCAGTGAATCCTCTAAACTGACTCATTTAGAGCTTTCTGGTGCTTTTTTTGTTCATGTGAAAGTCTGAATCAAGTTGTTAAATTTACTGCCTCTGATGGCAGGAGCCTCCTTTGGATCTTCTAAAAAGACATGGCCTTTGGAAATTAGGGTGAAGAATCTAAGTTTTCATTTGAAGTCTTTGCAGAAGATCTTTAAAGCAACCAACTCACTACATCCAGCTTGTTCATAGGCTGTGAGACAGGACCTTTGGAAATCTCTTACTCCTGCTGGAGTGTAGAGCTGGACACTAACGTAGCCAGTCAAACTGATTTCTAGCATAAGAAAGAACAATATCTAACTACTCCCACCATCCTGATGAAGCTTTTCCCCAGTGGAAAGTTACTGCTCTGTAAACAGCTCCATGAGAGCCAAGAGAATTGATCCTCCTTTTTACCATACATGCATTTATTAAGAGAAAGCTGTAACAAAAGAGGTAGAACCCTTGTAAAAAGCCTTTGAGATTCAAAACTCATAGACCATCCCCAGAGAAGCTTGAAACTGCAGGATCCCTGATGACTGCTACTGTTGCTGTTTTGCAGGAAGGCAGATACAGAGGATTCCAACGCTTATGTTCTCTGGACCATCCATGCAGCTTTCATTTGGCAGCATAGTTGTTTTCTGTTGTATAGTTTTGCAAAACACTGTGGCTGAAGTAAAATGGATAAAAATTAAACCTCTAGGGATGCAGTGTACCAAGAAAATACTTAGAAAGATCCAGGTGAGGAAGATAAGGGAGGAGAAGCTAATGAGGATTTAACCTATGTAGCTCTGCACATAACTACAGAAGTAGATGAGAAAACAAGAATGACCATCAAGACGACAGAAATAGAGCAGCACGAAAAAGTGCACCAAATGCAAATCTATTACCCACTGGGTGGCCTGCATCCAAGTTCATGGAAAGCAGCAATCAATCAGCTTTCGACAGCGGCGTTTAATATCACTTAGCTAAGTTGCAGATCCATAAGCACAGCTCACTGAGAAAGTGACAAGCTCAGACTTGAAAGACGTGTTAAGAACAAACCTGAGAAGCATTTTCAGGGAAGGTCATGTTCAAAGTTGCAGCTTTGGGCATTGCTCCTGCAGGATTTACGCTGAGCCCATGAAGAAGGATGCTGACATTATTGAGTTTTCCCATAGGAAAACACACAGGTGCTGATGGGTCCAGGTCCTGGTGCAGACGTGAAGCCAAGTTCCTAGCGTAAGATTACTTCCACAGCTGAATATAAGCACTGTCACAACGCTTGACAATTCTACCACATTCTTTTGCTGAAACATGAAGTTTTTACAGCCAAAGAGCATAGGACTAGTTAACATGAAGATGTCAAAATGGCCTGACTGGCTCTGTAGTTTCACAAGAAGGTTAACATGCAAGACTAGAGTTCAAAAAAATAAAAGTATATGCAGGTATACATCTCCTGTTACTGAGTGTGGGAGGTAATGCAAACAGGAAGTTTGAACTGATGGAGAGAACTGCCAGATATACAAGAGAAACCAATTAAATGCTTGTAGTAATGCTACTGTGAAATACCAGACTCTGGAAACTGAAAAAGTTGTTCAGGAAATACCTGGGCATGTCATGTGGCCTTTTAGAAGCAACTCAACAGTAGAACTTGTTAAATGTATTCAAGGGTGTGTTAAGACTACATATTTCCTAACCCCCTCCAATTTCCAAGAACATTTTAAAAATTTCAGCTTAAACTAGCAAGTATGTGGGATACAGCTAATATTTCCAGGAATATTTTCTGAGCTAATTACCGAGGCCCACATATTGCCAGATCAGTCTATCAATTTATTTTTGAACGCACACGCTAGGAGTCCATATTTCTCCTACATCAGAAGCCATTAGTTTTAATAATCTGGTTCAGACGGTAGTCTTTGCACAGAAAAATCTAATTTTTCTACTTAGGCATGCACTCTGATAAATTCTACAAAAAATAACACACCTGTCTTCCACAACAATGTCACATTTGAAGTTAAAAAAAGGGTCTCCTATCCTCCAGTGGTATCTGTAGGTGCAGAATTCTGAGCCAGGCGGAGGTGAAGGACTTCGACTTCCATCACTTATGTCAGACAAAGACCAACAGACCCTACGTACGACAGGGGACTTGATCTGATGTAAGACTACACACATGGACAGGGGAGACATGAGAGGGTCACCAGTATGAGTGAAATCTATAGGTTCTCATTGCTCAACTCTCATGGCCAATGTTTACCTAGATCGTTTTACATGTCTTTTAAGCTAGATGCAGATTAGCTGGCAGAACCCTCAGACCAGGAGTTTATCAGGAATTATCGATGCAATAGCTCTTTTATCATAAGTACAGACGCCATTATCCCTTTAAATATGAGGAAATCTCATTTTTGAGGAATATAAATTTAGCAGATGTGAAGGTGCTTCTTCTGCAGGCACACTTTTTTAGGAATGTCCAATGGATCCCAGCGAATGCGGGTGTAGAACAGACTCTATACTTCTCAGAAACACCCTGCTACTCTGTTGGATACCGCTAATGTTTAGATGGCTCCCATCACAGCAGTATTATAGCACCTGGCAAACATTAATCACAGCACCCTCCGTAACTGTAAACACAATGCAGCTAAGGAAATGAAGCACAAGCAGTGCTCATCCAAACAGGAAATCCTCACTGGAGCAGCAAATTGATCCAGGGCATCTCAAATCATTAGCTAGTCTTTAAACATTGGGTTATACACTGCCTAAGCTCTTGTATAAACTGCGATATTTGATTTGCATTTCTCAACACTGATTAAAATAATTTGTTAAACTCACATGCCACAAGACTACATTACAATTCTTTCATATGTAGAGCAAACAATAGGCTTCCAGAGAAAAATGTGCAAGCAAAAAGTTCTAGAAACTGAAATGACGTATTAGGAGTTCTCCCGAACAATGAGAATATGGTATTGTTTCTCTCCAAAAATACACTACTTCAGTGAAAAAGAACGAGAGCAAAAATGTCTGTGATGATGAAAAAAACAGAAGTCAAATATTTTTGATAGAAACCACCATCAGAACTAAATATTATGAAAATTTTGTTGATCAATAAAATATGTTGATCAAGTGTTTTTTTTTTTTTTACTTCTCAATTTGACAGTGAGAATACTGTGATCCCACAAAATAAAAGCATCTTTTATAACTGGCAGCTTTTTGCCCATGCATTAGGGCAGTAAAGAGATGGCTGCTAGTCAAAGTCATTGCAGAAGGTGACAATATCGAAAGCATCTGAGATTTAGTTTTGACCAGAAGAGAAACCAAGGGGACTGTATATATATGAAGTAACAGTGGTGATTGCCAGGAATTAAGGAACTAGATACAGTTCACAAAGTAGAAAAAAAAAAAAAAGAGAGAGAGAGAAGGAAATAAAAGCAATAAGAATGAGGAAGCAAGAGTTGTGCATAAAGCAGTCTGCAATCTCACAAAGAAAATACACTTGGCCAGACTTGCTGGAATGCACACAGAGTAACATTACTTGAAAACTGCATATGATCTAACGATGTCACCTTATTTGTGAAACAGAAGCCATTAAAAAAAAAATGAGAATTGCAGATGAATCAAATGCAGACATTCTATAAACACCGCATTTTAGCAGAGCCAGACATAGATGTGTCTGGACACTCAATGGAAAAATGAATCTAGTAAACAGTAGAGACAAAAATTTCAAGTATTTGGTACATTATTCCTTTGTTAGCAAGGATTCTAGACTAAACATGACCTAATATTTCAAAGACACTCTAAGAAAGATGACACCTGACATGGACAGAACAGAATTCACTGTAAATCTGTGATAACCAAATAAAATAAATCTTGACATCACTGACTACGCAGGGGTTAAAAAAAAAATATTTTGCCTTGTCTTTCTGCTACTTGTGAGAAAGGAAGAACTCTTGACTGAGTTTGTACCCCAGGAAATACTGCCTTCTTACATTTACCATAGTAGAAGGAAAAGTTTTCAGACTCTTCCTCTTCTACCTAAAACCAGAAAACATCATGGATACGGTTCATCCTTACCTTCCAAACCTCAGTTCAAACAAGGGACCACTGTAGGTCCCTTGCAACTGAAATAGTCTAACACGATCCTCTGTTCAACAGTACTTAAAAAAAAAAGCCAGTGTACACTTTATAAATCCTATGCAAGTTTAAAAAAATCTATACTATATTCTTGCTCTGAGTAATACAGTGATATACTTAAAACATCAGCCATCCTTTGCTGTCCAGAGTGCAATCTTTTTTAACAAACAGATAACTTTTTTCAAGCATGACAGAGTCTCTCTGCATGATTCAGAGGAAATAATTTAGGGCTCAAAAGCTTTTGACCAGACCTAATATTTTCATCAGATGTTTAGTGAACTTTTTGTTTCTTTCTACAATGCAATATTAATTTCTTATTTTTTTTTTTCTAAGAAATAATGTAACTATTTGGGCATTGAAAGAGATATTTAATGCACTTCAGCTTTCAGTGTTCATTCAAAGATACTTCACCCTAAACAGTTACATCTAAACACAATACCTGCATGTTTCACTAATTGTCCACCTTGAAGAATCCAACTTTGTTTTTTTCTGTGCTCAGAATTTATGTTTGTATGATCCATCAGTCTGTTAAACAGATAAACTTCGCGGGATACAACTGTACAGTCCCAGAGGAAATTTACATTTTTTTCCTCTCCTTGCTTTGGGGGGGCTCTCTCAGAAGCCATAGCTACCGTCACGATCTCATATGGTATGCCTTCACTTCAGCAGACTACTGAAGTACATGATTAATTTAATGGCAAGTTAGCTTTCCGTGGAAGATGACCCAAGGTTTCCATTCATCTGGTGGAAAGGAAAAAAGTATAAGCTGTCTCAAAGTGCTTGGCCATTTCCATGATGCTGTATCATTGGAATATATTCTTCCAGTTACAATTTTGAAAGCTCTTATAGAAGAATATAAAATGAAATCAGCAGCAGTAAGTGTATATAATGGGTTTTTTTCTTATCATTCAAAAAAAGTCCCTCTGACACACATCTAATTCTCAACACACAAAGCACTACTAAGCCCAAAGCAACTATGCTGATTCATACCAGGTGAAGGTCTTCCCTAATATCTAAAAAAGTCAACCTCCAAACCACAGCTGGTAGGCTATTATCCTCAAAAACCAGTTACACACACCCATGTTCTTCCACCACGGTTCACGTAAATAGTGGGTATTAGCCTCCAAGGGTAGAATCATACCATGTTTGTTCTGTAAACTGACATGAATGTCTATGATACCACATAATCTGCGGGGAAAAGAACCTCATGAAGCTAAATGTTTGCACAAAGCGGTGAAGTAAAACCATTATGGATGACTACGTTTCTCATGTAATAATAGGAATTAGTAGAGGAAATCATGCACATTAAGTCTCAGCTGTTTTGAGAAACTGCATCAGAACTGAACACATTTCTCCCTCATTCGTGGAAGTTTGTCACAAAAAGCAAGGAAAATATTATTCATAAATTCTGGAAGAACACAAAAAATCACCTAATTTCTATAACAATGTACTGAAAAGGGATATTCCCCCACACATTTAAGGGTTTTGTTAAGTACAGTAGAATGTATTTGATGTATTTCCTAAATGGCATTGGGGTTTATTCCTATTTGCAAAGAAATAAAATGCCTGGAACAAATAGTATGGATCAGGTAAACAATCAAAACTAAACACCATCAGCAAGATGTTGGAAAGACCAACAAAGCTGATCCACACCAGTTCCATCAAAAGACACCCACAAGCAAGACAATGGGCTAAGATATGTCTGGTGTATGACGGATCTCAGCGTAATACCTTTTCGTTATTCTGCCTTGCTTTGATGATTAAGCAGAATAGGAATAAAAACAGGATCAAGGTGCAGTTTTCCATAACAACACTTTATTTACCTACTTCTGATTTAAGAAGTGATTCTCCTCTGATGTAAAGTAGGAAACTGTTTATCTTTTAAACCAGGGTACAGGTTAGGTGCTGTGTAAACAATTCCAAAAGGAACTCCTCTAAAGACACAGCATTCATTTTTCTTCTCCTCTGGTGCCTGCATGGTGACAGATGGAATGACATGTTTTGGGTCAGGGGGCTCTTCCACCAAGCAGAACAAGTCAATTTACATTCTCATCAAGATCTAGCAGCTTGTGTTTGAGTTTCCTTTATTATATTGGTAAATTATCCCACTTTAGGAAATACAAACTTACCCTGTTAAAAGCAAACACTTGAGCCTTCTCACATCTTTCTTTATAAGGCTCTAGGCTAGACTGTCCCAACCTGAAAACTCATTGATTTACTTGAAAGTGCAGTTTGTTTGATGTTACAGGAATTCCCACCCAGATACTTAAGGTGAGTTCAAGTGCAACTCATTTGCATCAGGTGCCAAATTCACCTTTGTGAAATCCTGTGACTGCACAGGCATGATGAAGGCCGTTTTCTGTGGGTACTGAAATTATTCGTGATTTATTGCAAGGTGGATAAGCAACTGTATAGAAAATTAAATATGCCAAAAGAACAGTCAACAAATTTCTCTTAAAAGCCCTACTGTTAAACTTGTATGCAAAAATACAAACGAGAAAAGAGCAAATATAATTTTCTTAAAAAAAAATAAAAAATTGTTTCAATGAAGTGGTGAATCCTGAAAGTTCTAAAACAAGAAATTCCTGGAAAGAGTAAATTAGGCAGAGAGTTGGCATTTTTTCAGGGAAGCTTCAAGTCATTGACAGGATTTCATTAATATTTGAGGGGAGAGGGGCATCCAAGCATGTGGAGAATTGTGGGAGTGTCAGTGCATAGGAAAAGCAGTGAGATGTACTCAACAAGCAATGTTATAAGTACAGAATTGAGTTCAAGAGGTCCACCTGCTGAAGAGTTACAACATTTCTACACACATCCAACATACCTTCATAGTATCAGACAGGTTTTGTTCTGTAAAACACTCATCAACTCAAAAAGAGAATAACTTAAAAAATAAAGAAAGTTGTTATAAGGAAATTAGAAGGAAAATGTAAATTGCTAAATGTCTGACAAAATTCTGGAGGCTACAGGTGGCATTGATTATTAATTTATTCAGGGCTTCTAACACAGCACTTGAACATTATGTTCATGGAGAGGAACTCAAAGATGTCCCTCATCAAGGATAAAGACCAAATCTCCTGATTCCACAAAACTCTAAGATTCAGAATCACATGCAACAGAAATATTAAAAAGGATTAAAACCAGTTGAGTAGAAGAGTTATACAGGTACTTAAAAGTAAGAAGATCTCACAGAAAGTCATAAACAATAAGTCAGGGATAGTTTTCATATCTATTAAAAATATGACTGCAGCCCAAGGAATCATGTAAGTGCATTCTGTGAAAGCCACCAGATACACTAAATTAAGCTTATTTACAACTTTCTGTTGCCTCAAACATGCTGTTATAGCTACCTATATTTGCTTCTTAAAGACATATTAAAAACTTGATCAAAATTTAATATTCCAACTTTTGACTTACGTTGTACCAATGGAATCAGTGTGAGATTTTGCTCTTTATTTCCAGACATCCAGACAAGTCCCAGTGCTCTTCCATAGTGATATAAGTTAAGACAACAGTAAGGCCAGGAAAATTCAAAAGTAGATCTTGCAGATGAAATGGTCAGTCAGGCTAATGAGAAGGAGATGAGTATGGTAGCCTGAGAAACCAAAAGACCTCAAGATACAAAGCAGGTCAATTCTTTCAGTCTGAAAACAATCCACACACACCTCCGGCCAGGCAGACAGGATGCACAAGCCCACCCATCCTTGTCCCTATCATCCCTTCCCCCAAGCCACACGGCTCCTGCAGAAGCTCTAGTCCATACAGGCAGTGCCACCACACCTGCACCAAACTTCCCCAGGGCTTCTGAAATACAGTCAACTAGCAATTTCCCAGCATGAAAATACAAGTCTCTGTAAAGCAAAGCTGGGAAGATACAGCTACAGGATTAAAAAAAAAAAAAAAAAAGAGGTCAGAGCATATATGAGAAAAATACAACATATCTAAGTCAATCAATATGATTTATGTTGCAACCCAGAACACTAGCACAAGACCCTCACTTCACAAAGCCAGAGCCTGATGGTCACTGAACAGTCTGACTGGACCCCATGAATCACAATTGCAGAAACACCCGTGATAAATGGCCAAAACTCAGTGCTCAATAACCCTTAACTCTTTTTTTTTTTTACCCCCCCTGTGTATGGGCATGGGAGTGGAACTGTAACACACGCACATTTGTTTGCAAGAAATCTTGCCTAGAGACAGATGCTAAAAGTTTCTTTGCTTTCCCTGCAGAAAAAAAAAAAAGGTGACTTTACTTTAATCTGTCAGCAGATGTTTATTTCCTTTCTGCATTCTCAGGCACTGAATTATTTACATAGCTAATCTCACCACAGTAAAGAGACTGCTCTTGAATGCTAGACCTGCAGGCTGCGTGAGACACAGGGCAGAGGGGAAACAACCTCCACTCCCTTCCTCACATTATCAAGATTACAGTTTAAGGACATTCTCCAGTAGCAAAACACTCACCTTTTACCACCATTACCCACATCTTGGATGTTACAGTTGTGCTGTGACAATTCCAATTCTACACAAGGCAGGGAAAGCAGAGACAAGAGCTGGTTGTAGTCTGTAACTCTGGCAGCACTATGGGATAACTGTGGCTTTATGTGGATGTTACAGCAATCCAGTTTGCTGGGCAGCTTCATGTTCTTCCTGCACCTAACAGACGCTCATTAGTATGAGGAGAAGACAGGCAGTCCAGGTGTATTAATTCTGAAGTTCATCTTCAATAACTTATCTATCTTACATAAAAACTTAGAGAGGATTGATGGAATCAGCAAATGGAGAAGGTACCACACTAGCTGTAGAGGTGCCCATTCTCTTAATTTCAACTGAATCGGCACCATCTTCCAGCTGCTGTCCCCACAATTTTGAGGGAAACCAAGACTGTTTTTTCCCCCGCTCAGAACTGTAAAGTTCTGGAGACTGCATGGCCAGACACAAAACTCACCTGATCCCACCACTGATTTTTCCCGCGGCACTCAGATCTTACGCACCGCACCAGCTACAACCAGCATTCAGTAATACCCGACTTGTTGGCAGACCAAGCCAACTTGCAGTATAAAAAAAGTTCACGAACCCTTGCAAATCTTTCATCAAACCTGGCTTTTGTATCTCAGATCTGCAGCAAAAGGTCAGTAACACACATTTCGCACTTTCATGAATTCATGCGAATGTGAAAAAATGCACTTGTGAGAAAAACTTTCACGGGCTGAAACAGTATGATCTAACAATCTAAAAACATGTACAGATCTGTTGTTCATTTGTTGATTGAAAAAAAAAAGCTAATAATTCATCTAGAAAATTCCCATAAGTCTTTTACTTCGTGAAGACAAAAGCAAACACTGTTACTGTAAATATGAAATTAAACAGAAACCACTGAAAATAAGAGGACACCCAAGTCATTGGTTTTACAGGCACATACACTTTTTGTCACAAGTAGGGCTATAGTAAAAAGTCTGAAATTATCACAAGTAATCTTCCAGACACCCCTGCCTCCAGGGCTCTTCCACCCTTCAGCCAAGCTCCTCACCTCTCCCCAGATGCCTATTCCGCATCCCCTCTGAATCCTGTTAACTTGAGGGTTCTTGACACCACCTGGCTGGGGCTCCATCTTCCAAAGCCGCCAGTCTCATATTTGCCCCATTCACCATGCCCTCAGCAGGGCAGACGTGTCTTGTCAACCACACGCTGCCATGGCTCAACCAAGGGCTAGGGCTAGTCCACAGGTACTTTTTAATTCCAGTATAGTGCTATTCTTTTGATAATTAATCTATTTTGGGGAATTAATTCAGAACTTCATCAAATAGCTCTCTCAGCACAAAGAAAGGAACTATTCAGAGATCAGAACATTCTTAGCAGCAGTGTTTGTGCTCATTGTCTCAGTCTAGACTTTTACCAAGGTAAGTCTTTTTTTGCCATTTTTTACATCATTGCTGAACCTGAGCAAGAAAATATTCAGTGTAGGTTCCCCAACATACTATCTAGTCTGTAACTAAAGGTAGTAGTTCATAGTTTTAGTTGACTGCCAAATCTGCAGTGATCAGATACGTGAAAATTAACTCCACTCCTTAAAAGTATTAGAGACAACTAAATTGAAAGTAAACAAAAAAATCTTGCAAGGTATGAACCTGAGGTCATTTACAAGAGGAAGCAGAAATTATGAAGCATGGTCTCTATTGCCTCTATGCTGCAGAGACTATGAAGTATGTAGCCTGCTGAAGGTTCACTTGTAAAATGGTTTTCAGACCACAGAGGGAATTTGACTCCCGGGTGGACAATGCACATGTAGCATGAGAATTAGTCAAAACTCCAGCAGGAGAAAAACAGCGAGCCTTACAGCAGTCTGGGATGACTGTTCAAACAACTCTGTCATTAAGGATTTCTGATGTTACAATATTCCTCAACTCCCTCTGTGGCAGAAGACTCTGCATACTGACTCAGGAACTGAATCTGCACTAAGTAGGGAACATTGTGGGTTGAGAGTTTTTTTGTGGTTTGTTTTGTTTTTACATGGTGGTGTCAGTTTGCCATTAATTCACAGCAAACCTGAGGATTTAATGCTCTGAGGAGCCCTGATCCAGTACTGTAACTCTCACTAAGAACACCACATAGTCAAAAAGTGGTAGTGTATCGCACTGACAGTCATTTCTCAACCTTCCATAAAAGTATCATGAGGAGCTCCTAGCAAATGACTTTTAGATCATTGAAAGCAAAGGAAAACACACCTTCTGTTGCCTTTGTTGTCTAACAATTTTATTCAGCTGCCACCTTCGTTGTTCTGGAGTTACACAAGTCTCCTGACAAGTGGCTCAGATCTAATCCATGGTACCCCAGACCTATGATCCCCCTTCTCCCACACATTCAGTGTGCCTCAGAGGTGAGCAAGGCTTTCAGTCACTGCCTACCTACATATTTATCTTGCTTTTCTGCCTGAGGCCCTTCCTGTCAAAGCCCAGGGAAGCTTCACGTGAAAAATCTGAGAGTGGGAACAAGAGGAATGCTATCCTCAGTTTGTCTTTTAATAGTCTTCACAGATAGTTTGGCCTCAGAGTCCTTTTACTACTACTTAAAAGTCTAAAATAGAGACTTTTAGCCCAAAATAAGTCACCTAATTGTACTGTTTGTAAGAGACATTCCCTTCTTGTAAAGTGCAAAGCCAAGGTCCACTGGACAGTACCAGCAATTACATCCACTACTTATAACATACTGTGATATATCACATAAGCACATAAGGAACATGATATACACAATACTATGTGTAGTTACTGTAAGAGAATTGCCATCCTGAACTAGCTTGAAGGTCCATCAAGCATGCTACTGACTGACACTAGTATCAGATGTTTAAAGAGGGAGTCCCTATGGGGGCAATTATAGACTAATTTACCCAACAGGGAAATTCCTTTTTAAACTCCATCAATTATCCCCTGAGGCATAGGGATTTGTATCTCTTATGGTTTTAATCCTTTCTAACATAACTCTAGGTTATTTATTACACATATAAATGTTTAACCCTTTTTCAAAGTCTACTATGCTTATTTCTCTTATATACATGTAATTCAAAATTGTTATACTATCTCCAAATATTTGCAGATAAACACAACAAAAATATATGTTAACTGGAATACTCTTAATGGGAATTGCATAAAAATCCATCATATGTATCATGGAAAATTCATCTAGGTTAATCACTGAGAAAACTATTATGAACATACAACTTAATATGTTCCAGTGAACTCCCGTGGATCAGATAAAAGCTGCATCTAGAATGTCAAAGCTGAGCATCACATGTAAAAAAAAAAAAGCAGTCTTTAGTATGTTCTCAAAGATTATTAAGCCTCTTTTTGTGAGTGGTTTTCCTATGTTACAATACCAGTACATCATCCAGCTTCTCAACACAGAATCACAGATGGAAGTCTGTTTTGTCAGACCTGTAACCCAGCGATTTCATGGAGAGTAACACACGAGACTGCTGTGGAATTCAGCAAGAGACCCCACATTCACACGGAAAGCAGAGAAAACGTCTTTGGCATCGCCCCCCCCTTGGTGGCCCCTTGACAGGAAGGCTATACAACAGCTAAAATTTTCCTGCTTGCTGCAGAGCGACTGGAAATGGATTGAGGTAAGGAAGCATGGGAATCAGCTGACCACATTAACAAGCACTTTCCTAGCTAGCCCTAGTAGCTGAACAAGAAAAGTTTATAAAAAACGAGGCCACGGACCTGCCTGCTCCATACATATAACTGGACGTAAGTCACATTACGGGATTAGGCAAGGAAAACTGTGTGCGCAATAGGACTTAACACCTGTCCAAACTTAGTTCTGGAAAACTGTTATATTCAGATGTGGAGAAAAATCTGAAGTAGTTATACAATAATCCAACATACACATTAAAGAAAATACTGCTTTGTTTGGGTTTTTTGGGTGTTTTGGTTTTTTGGGGGGTTTGGTTGGTTAGTTGTTGGGTTTGGTTTGAGGGGTTTTTTGTTGGTTTGGGGTTTTTTTTAGCAGCTTTCAAACAGTTCAACCACCTTCTAAAGTCAGGAAAAGGAATGTGGAGTCACATTAAACCATTAGCAACTTCTCCAGGTATGTAAGGCTACTGGGGCAGGGGAAGGGTTTTCTGGCAGCAATTTAAATACTCTGAGGAATAAAGCTCAGCTCGCCCCGGCTGCCAAGTTTTTCAAGTGTTTCTTCCTACTTTCACCCAGGGAACTTAATGGATGCACAGCTACTGTTCCTAGGGGCCATTCCCATATTCTAAACTGCCAGCCCTGTACAGGGCTGTTCTCTGCTCTCCTGTGCACAAATGTAAAAGAAAGAGGAGCCTCTTCCCCACCCAAACTTCAATCAGCCTGTACCAACATCTCCTGACAAGCAGACAGGCACAGCAGAGACAGGGTGTGAAAGAGAGGCACTTATCTCTTCTAGGTCTTCTTAACGTGTCATTCCTAGTCTCTGCAAGCAGGAAGATCAGGTCCTGTCCCTAGTTCTTAGAGGCCAAAAGTTAACATAAAAACTCCCATAAAATGCCTGCCTTTCTAACACAGCACAAAAAATACCCCGACATGTGAATAATTGTCGTCATGGCTCACCAGATGAAGAACCGGAGTATTTCACATCAGTCCCAAAAGTGAATTTACCCCAAATGTTATGCAAGATGAAAACATTTGTTTCAGGCCTATAAACCTCTTCCCCTTTCTTTACAAAGTTGTTTTCTTACTTGGTTTGGGGGTTTTTGTTTGTTGGGTTGCAGGGGCAGGAGGGGGAGGACCAGAAGTGCCTGCTTGCATTTCAGGGATTTTTAATAAAAGCTGAAGAACTAAACTCCCCAAACAGCAAATTGCAAGTGGTTGGAATTATCACAGTTGTCACAGAAAATCCAAGTTCACATTCCCATGCTCAAGCAAGCACAGAAGCAATATGAGCCCAGGTATCCTATATCACACTCCAGTATTGCATCCAGGATCCTACAAATTATAAGGATGGCAGGATGCATCAGTACCTCACACCATCCTCGCTGGCTCCGTGATAGGCGCTCCAGTCCTGACATGCTTTTCTTTAACCGAAACCACTTCCTGGATTAGAATAATCCAAGGATTATTTCATGTGAACCAACATTGGATTTTTCTAACGAACACATTGTTAAGCAAAAGAAAGATCACCCAGCATGAAACTAAAGCTGTAATTCTGTAAAACTGATGGGCACAACTTTAGTGGAATAATATAAAAAGGATTTTTATGTGGTTTAGAGCTTCTAGGACAGAATAGACTATACCAGCTGTGATGGTGGGACTGAGCAGGGGACCATATGAGAAACTTCACACAACAGACTCTCCCTCTGTATGAAGTACAAAGTGCCTGCTTGCACCCTCTCTTCTGCACCTGGAGAACTACCCAGGGGAAAGACAAAAAACTACTGAAGCAGTGCTACCACACCACCACTCCCCAAAAGAGAAGCACCTGGAGCTGGGAGATGCACAACAGATGCCAATAGAAGCAAGATTACAGCTACCTGAAATGCCACAGACAACTCCATATACAGACAATCTTTTGTTGTTTATCAACAGAATGCTATTCAGGTCAAAAAGCATTTTAGATGCAGCACGCTGCAATTTCTGACTACATTCTACCTATTTAAACAGCTTCTGCCAGTCACAGAGGAATAAAGGAAGGTGTCTGCTGGCACTCCAGTACTTACTCTCTCTGAAGCAGTAAGATTATTATTTAGGAATGTCATTATTGGCAGCATTTCAAAGCCATTCAGTGCCAGATTTTTTTGAAATCCCATGTATAATTAAACATCTCCCTTCCATTGCCACAGTGTCAGACAGAGGGGAAGTGGTGCAGGCAGATTCCAGTCAGTGACCCCTGAACAAGGGGTCACTCACAGGCACAGTTCACCAAACGTGCTTTTTGAAAAATCAGAGTAAGCGTAAGCATTTTTCCTTTCCTTATTGTTGCTAGCAAATAGCTTATATTTTGTTGCTGGAAGACTCTGTATAGAACACCTTTCCCTATGGGATATCATCAGAATCCTAGCTGCTGACCCACTAGAAATATCCTTATCTTTCAAACACCTGACAGGACATCACATTTCTCAACAGAAAAATCCCTTTTGCTAGTCACAGAATCACAGAACTGCCACGGTTGGAAAGAGACCTGTAAGGTCATCCAGTCCTACCATCAACCCAACACTACCGTACCCACTAGACCATGTCCTCAGGTGCCATGTCTACGCATTCCTTGAATGCCTCCAGGGATGGCGACTCCACCACTTCCCTGGGCAGCCTCTTCCAATGCCTGACCACTCTTTCAGCAAAGAAGTTTTTCCTAGTATCTGATCTAAACCTCCCCGACACAACTTGAGGCCATTTCCTCTTGTCCTGTCACCAGTTACCCGGGAGAACAGCCCAGCCCCCGCCTCCCTACACCCTCCTTTCAGGGAGCTGTAGAGAGCCATCAGGTCTCCCCTCAGCCTCCTTCAGGCTGAACGCCCCCAGCTCCCTCAGCCACTCCTCATCAGACTTGTGCTCCAGACCTTCCCCAGCTTTGTTGCTGTTCTCTGGACACACTCCTAACAGGTTGCCTAGCACCAACACTACATTCCCTCTCAATGCTTTGATAGGCTTTCCAGTTTACTGCCAGCTCTGTTAGATGACCCACATTCACCATGACTCCACATTTTACTGCCTCCGAAGGTCTGTAGAGAGAACCAAGGCACCCAAGTCAGCAGCCTTGTCACCCAAAACAGCCAAGGGAAAACGCTCTCTAGTGACACAGACCGAGTGGCCCAAAGGCAAATCAGCAGCAATTCTTTTATCTGTCCGTTACAGAAATGCCCTAACACGTTGAGGCTCTTTCCTCAAGTTTCCCATTTAACCTCTTCCTTTAAGCCACAACGGATGAAGATCACACAATATGTATCTGATAGTATTCTAGACAGCAGCCTGTCAGAGAAAGTCAAAAGGCCTAGCTGACAAACCACAACCTTCTAAGGAATTTCTGGGTTAAAAGTCTGAGAGCGCTTTTGGAATAAAAAGGGCAAACCTGCAGTCGAAGTCAAAAGGGCAGTTAGGACACTGGCAGTAAAGAAATCCCAACTGTAGGACAGCTGGGTGGCCTAATTACTGCTGCATGAGCACTGATTTCAGACAAGGCTTCCAGCTCAAGCATGCTACTTCAAAACAAACAGCACAGACAGGTGAAAAGCTAAAGCCCACTGTCCCCACTATACCAGGTCTTTCCAAATTAAGTCAGTCCAGCTGTTCTCCATTCTAAGATTCTATGATATCCGGACTCCAGTTTACCATAAAACCTCAAAGACCAAAAAGCAAGTAAGACAACTTTTATCCTTCTTTTTATAACTTAGATTTTAAATCCGATTTACCTATGCCCCCAAGCAATACAGAATGCTGTAGTGACAAGTCATAAAATACTGATTTTTTTTATTTTTTTTTTTAAAGAGTTTTCAGCAGTCATGAACACTTGGAGAGACAGGGCCAATCCAAGTCAGTAATTTTCTATGAAAGTAAAACAGGGTCCTTGCCTACGGGAGAGCTGTGGGAACTGTGGCAATGGAAATAATTGCTAATGCAGAGGCTAGCTGGTAGGTGCTCCTTGGAGGTGCCCTGCAGCAGGCATTGCAGGTGCCACAAGCAGCCTCCAGATTTGTTATCTGAAGCCTAGATGCATCTGGGAAAAAGGCACATTTCAGCAATGCAGTAGAAAGGCACCACCATTGCTGCTGCTTATCTGCAAGAATCTCCTGGGAGTGCCTCTTCCTGCATAAACTGTAATTATAGGGGCCTAATCAGTAAATTCCATGTTATATTTTATCCTGTTAAATGGCTATGTTACCTTCAATCCTTCCCTCTCATAACGGATCTGAGTGAACACACAGAAACAAAATAAGTGCAGAAATAAGCAAGGGCTCCCCTTTAAATGGAGTGGGCTTGTTTCCAAGGCCACACAAAGAAAGAGAAGGACAGAATACTGAAAACGAAGTACAGCTCCAGTCACCTAATATATCTGCAGCAACTGTTTTGGCACCAAGTCTTTGAGCCAACAAAGGTTTTATTAAACATCAGTTGTATATACAACTTTTTTTAAGTGACCTACATAGAGACTACTATGATAGAGTGGCTACATGTGGGCTGGGGAAAAGTTGCAATTATAGATGCTCTCTCTATATTTAAAAAAAAAAAAAATCTTTGTTAGTCTTCTGCCTGCCGGTCTAGCGAAGCAGCCAATTTGGAAAAGCACCTTGCACAAATACCACAGCAGCCTCCAAGCACTGTTGGCATCTTCCATCACTTACCAAGGCATAAAATCCCCCACTGCAAAACAAACCCATCCACAACACTGTCGTGCAATACCTGTTTGCATATATTCTGCTGTCCATTGAATCCCTGAGGAACAGTCACCTCTACCACGTTTATCTGCTGCAGTTTGGAAGGCAATTCTTTCCACCTCTCAGAAACAAAGTAGAAAGGGAAGCTAGTATTTATTATGTTCCCACATAGACATTCACCATTCAGAGACCTAGTTCAACCAAAACACACAGCAAAGGAAGGAGAGGGGGCTGGTGGGAACTTGAGTGAAGACTTTATTTGTTTACGAGTTGATTTTTATACACTTACTTCATAGACTATTTTAAGTGTGGCAAATTAAATTCAATACTCAGTTCAAATAGAAGTTAGTCTCAAACATCATATATTTATATTGGGACTGATTTTTGAGAATTTATTTTTCAGCAAGTTTTTGGAAAAATCTGGCCATATTGCCAGTGATGTTGTTACTCTCCTGTTCTTTTTTTTTTTTTCTTTCCATGGAGTTGCACATTAGTCAGTCTTGAACCCATCTGTGGAATCATCTCTACTGCCTGAAGATATTTGAATCTACATCTTTCAGGTGAATGCTCCCTTGTCTCCTACGAAGCTGTCCTATGAATGTTTAAACAGTCATTTCACACTGCTAGCACTAGGGGGAAAAAAAAAAAAAAACTTTCCCTAATTAGACCTTAAGTGTCTGCGGCCTCTTTTTGCTGTCCCATGCCCTTTCCCAAGCTTAAAGTGAACAAAATGAAGATACAAATCTCAACCTCAATCTCACAGCCACTCAAGGAGACATCCTGCCAACCTGAACTGCACCTGGAAAACAGCATGACAACATGAGCTCATCCGCAGCAATTTGCGTATGTAAGTGCTTAGCTTATGCCACTCACTACACGTTCAAGTCGATGTGTACTCAACCTGACCTTTGTTTCTGCAATATCAGAAGCACAAATACCTTCAGCTTTAATAATGCTGAAGACTACAAGAGTAATTCAGATGACATTCAAGATATTCAGTGCTATGATATGCCAGATAACAGTTACTCACTGTTCTTCACCCAATATAGAATCACGGAATGGTTTGGGTTGGAAGGGACCTTAAAGATCATCCAGTTCCAACCCCCCTGCCATGGGCAGGGACACCTTCCACTAGACCAGGTTGCTCCAAGCCTCATCCAGCCTGGCCTTGAACACTTCCAGGGATGGGGCATATATAACATTTCTGTTGATTTTTATTTCTCCCCACAGCTTTCCTTTCTTACAGGGTTCCCAGCTCAAGCCCATACAGCCAGCTAAGCTTTGGGAAGGTCACACAGTCAGACATGTGTTACATAGATACTAAGAAAATACCTTCCATTTCACTACCCTTTGCATCCCAGTATTTGCAGTAGCCCTCCTATGCAGCACAACATGAAGCCACTCATCAAGTGTTATTGTACAAATGGCATCCAGTAGCAGAAAAGCAATTCAGACCATCCCATCAGATGCGTAATTTTGGAGTTAATCGTCATATAGAAATATTCCTGGGGGTCTAGGAGAATCTCAACAATAAACAAAATTCCCTGGTTAAATTGCTCATAGGGAACATACCTCAAGTAAGAAATTCAAAGTTTTCAGCAATCCTTGGATGCTACCTGATTATTTACATATATCCAATGCTTAACCTGGTATGAACTAGTAGTTGCAACACACAACCCAGGGAGCAGTCTTCTGCTTTCCTTAATTCTGCATTTAAACATTCATTCTGGAATTAAAAGTGAAAAAAAGCAAGACTGATGTGGGACTCAACCCATCTTTTCTTTGTATCACATCTGCAAAGTTATGAAAGTGATCACCCTGAAGGACTGCAGTGCAGCTTCATGTATGCAGGTGGAGTCTGGCTTCTGAGCAGATCTCCATTGCCATCAAATCAACCACCATTAGAAAACAAGTAATCAAAAAAACCATATCCAAGGTTCAAATTCTACACTCAGATACCTCAACAGCTTTGAGGGATACAGTCAGGATTAAAGCCTGTTGATACAGAAAAGAAACCGGCCTGTGGACATTTTGATCACAGTAACTTTCATCAAACTGCTGTTTGGCTGTTGGCTACTTTTCACATTGATTACAGCCAAGTTCAAAATGGTAGACATGTAAAAATAAAATGGAGCCAGATTAGTGAGAATATGTCACAAACAGCAACACAAAAACACTGAATAAAATGAAGTTTTACTGAGTTCTTGACATAGCTCTGAATCCTGAAACTCTCAGTCATATTCTCCATTATACATGTAAATATATTTATTTTGCCAATAGAGTGGCCACAATAACACACACAATTTGTTTTGACACCAGCAATAGCTTTCTTGGCTTTCTCTCATGATTTACAACCAGAATAACAGTCTCCCTCACTTTCAAACATGAAAAAAAAATATATCGATTTACTCAAGCTTATTTGAACTGTGCTTAGCCACAAGCTGTCCTTTCTCACATTACATCATTTCAGCTACTACCAGGCAGAACTTCAAATGCTTTCAACTCAGCAATGACAAGTCTTTGTTTTGTATTCTCATTTAAAATATTAACCATAATTTTCCCCCCAAACCGGAGAGTGAAAAGATTCTGGCCACCATCTATCAAGAGACTAGATAATGCAAATTAAGTTGCATCTGTGTTTCATTTAAATTTCATTGCTTTCTAGTGACGCCCTTTGTCAATAGGATGTACTTGAGCAGGAAAATAAAACCCAGCACACATTTCTGAATGTATGGGATGCATTTGGACATAATCAATGAGAACTGTAATTAATATGCAAATAAATCATAGGTGAGCATCCAAAAAACGTATGAAGTAACATTAGGCATGGATTGACTTCATACCCAGAGATATTTGTTCCACTTAAAGAAATGTTAGTCATGCGTGAGACTCGCGAGGCTCCAAAATGTCCCTGACAGTCCAGAGTGTGAAGGCTTCCATGAGTAGCATGTGTAGGTGGGATCTATTTTACCACAGTAGCCTTATTACAAGTTGCTGAATATTTATATTCCGTGTCAAACGAGGAATAAAGTCTCTTGGCAATGACAAAGATAAAAGAAAAGCGAGCCCCTGTGTGGGTTCTGCTCAGTACTGTGGCTGCGATATGATCAGTGTATGTCTGCACTGTGGACTGCAGGCTGGCACAGGGATGCCAGAGTTCATGGTAAACAAGACAGCAGAGTCCCAGAAAGTCTCTGGGTGAGGCAACTCTGCAGTCGGCATTCAGAGCTACGCTGCCGGAGCTGCCTGGCTGCTGCTGGTATTTCAGCAAGTTTTCACAAACCAAGGATGGATTGATCCCCAAACGCTGCACTCCGCAATGGAAGAGTCCCAACTGCATCCTTCAGTTTTCCCCACTCAGACTGCAACAAACTGAATGTTAGGTGTCACTAGGCAGGAAGAGAGTACAGGAGAAAAAGCCCACATGTTACGGTGCAACCTGATGCAAGCACATCTTACATATCCATGTGATATTTTCCACACAGATGCGTGTACACACACCCAAAAAGGGTAACACTAGCAATGGAAAAGGCTCACATAGCACAAGAATTAAGGCCTGTTAAATGAAGCAAAGAAGTGGTAGGTTCTAAACAAAGACAGAAGTTACAGATATGTCACACCATTTTGAGTTAAACTATGGCACAGGTCAGTTTCTGACAAAGGATGCTGCAGATATCAAACTTCAAGGGGAGACTACACAAGCTAATGAAAGAGAAGCCCCAAAAGCTTAACAAATTATAGAAGCCATCTTTGCTTTGAAAGTCTATGAGCTGCAAACTATTGAAAAGCTATCAAGAACATTCCAATGAAGTACTCCTACATATCTGCACTATTTGTAAGTTCTTTAGGCACCCACTTCTGTTCATCGATGCGGACAATAAGTAGGCAAGGTGAATCTTTAGTCTGAAACTACATAGCTACTCATATTGATGGCCTTACAACGGTGCCATCGTAGGGCAGGCTACCATTGCACTAGTTTAAACCAGCACAATGGAGCAGAGCTGCAGAAATATGTCAGCATGGACTTTAGCACAGAGTTCCTACGCAGAGTAAATTACTGAGTGGCCAGGAAGCCAGGAAAATTAGCCAATGCTAAACTCGGTCCTGCTGTGACTAGATGGTTTCTGGCACCTCAGCAAAAAAAGTTGTGGATTTCAGCCATAAACATGCTGAGTTTATGAAACACAGATCAGTAGGAAGAATTTTAGGTGTCCAGATTTGATGCAATGGAAGCACAGCCCCAACTTAATATTCTTCATGAAGCATATGCAAGAAACTGAAACCCACAGAGAAAACAGAAGTTGAGATATAAAGCTTGTTTTGTTTGGGCTTGGTTTTTTTTTAAATCAGATCCTATCTATCTTTGAAGTAAGGATTTAAGACGCTCCTTATGCATAATTTTTGCAAGTGTGCTTATAACATCTTGTTGACGTTCCACAGCTATACCTCAGCAAATACTCCAGGCTGTTGGTGTTTATTTGTTGTTAGACAAATATCAACTACAGAATATTTAGTTTCACTAAAATACTATTCTGGGTAAGGAGACCTGAACAGGGCCTGCACTACATAACACTACAAGTAATTCTATACGGCAAGCAGAAAAGACTCCACGATCTCCCCTCTGTAAGTGGTTACTGCAAACTGTTCTGGTCTGATCTTTTAAATCATAATGGCCACATCCATATATAAAACCGCATATTACCCCACATCAATTCCTACTTGAAGATATTTATTCGTATTCCTATGAGTCAAAAGTTTAACATTCTGCACCACTGTGTGGATCCGGATCCCGCACTCTGACATAAAAGCTTCTGTAAAAGAACATTGAGATCTATGCCAGTTATCAACATTGCCAACCATGACTATGGGGGAAGAAAAAAGAAATAAAATCACATGCCCTGGCACTGGCACCACTCCACTCAAAATCATAAGCTTGACTTTTTAACCACACTGCTGCTTGACCTTCTCCGCAATCAAGACTTCAGGCTGCTTTCTCTGGAAACATCATTTCTATGTATATTTGATACCTCAAGCTGTTTCTTACACTGTTTATTTTCAAAGCAGAAGCAAAAAAGCAGGCAACAATAACTGGTATTGTCTGAAGAGAAGTCGTACTCTCACACAGTCAAATAAAAAAAGTGACTGTAAATTAATGTGTCTATTGCTTACTCACACATTATCCCTGCTGGAGGCCCGGCTCTGGCCTTCTCCTGTGCAAAGGGAATTATGGCACTGGCTTCAGCGGGAGTAGACAGGGATCTCTTCAGCAAACTTTCAGTTGGCTTGGGCTTTGTGTTACATTTCAGTGTCAACTGACAACCTGCTCTAGGCCAGAGTTAAAATAGTTTTGCCTGAACAAGGCTGCAGGCCAACATAGACCATTTTTGTAACCTACAACAGAATTATCCACTCCACTTAAGCCCATTAATTACCACACAATGATTCTAGCATCAGTTATTGATTTAATTTATTGTAATTATCACTGTAAAGCTAGCATAACCACAATTCTACCTCTATAAAAACTATGCAAATCCCAGACCGAGATGGCAGCATCTCCTAAGACCAGCTATGGCCAGCAATAGCTACAAAGTAGACAGTGGCTTCCTGGGGAGTAGCAAAGTCACAACAGAAAACAGCCCTCTGGTATCATCTTTACTGCTTGCTCCGAGGTGTTGAGATTGAGCAAGTTCCCCAGCTGTGTGATAGGCAGCAAAGATGCTGTTGGTATTTTTTCCCTGCACTTGCTTCTACCTTCACCCTCCTGCTGCTACCCTGGGAGATTTTGCAGCAGGCACCTGGGCTGAGGGATGCCTAAGGCACCCACCCCTACATTCCCTCCCAGTGCTTCACCTGCCCGCAGCCAGCAGCTCTTCCTTGGCTTCACAGGGCCAGGCAAAACTGACAGCTTTTGGTCCTCAGGCAAAATACTGTTCTCAGGGCAATACATCCTAAGCAACCTTTGACAGCCTGCAGCCACACCTTATTTAGGTGCGTGTTAACTTTTGGGTGCAAAAGGTTAAAATATACACATTACCCAAAAGTTAAGCACTGGGAGCTAAAATGGCAACATTTGGATGATTGTGAAAGCTAGTTATCTGCAGGGTACAGAACACTGCAAACCGTGCCCCCCAGTTAGCAGCCCTCATAGACCAAACCTAGACCAAGAACTGGGAGCCTAGTAGAGGCTTAGCCGTAAGATTAGGAATACATTTGCAATCCATGGCTGTCATCATTACACTTGTTTCTAGCATGACTCCCCATAAAGGGGTTTCTGAAAGCGTCGATTTCAGAATCGCCTCCCAAACTCTAAGAAAAGGCTGTGTTGTCTGCTCTTCCAAAGCCCATCAACAAAGTGCTGCACATTAGGTGCCTTACTACCTCATGGCTAAAACTCTTCCTCCCTGATTTCTGGAGCTCTGCACACAAAACAAGTGGTAACTATCAGGCATAGTCTTGGAAGACAAAAGTACCTCCAGTAGCCAAAGCATTACCATTTCTCTTAGACTTTACTGTTATTCCAGCATCTTTAATCAATTAACACAAAATGTCTATTAAGAGGCCCACAAACAGCTACATAAAACTGCACTCAACTGCTTGGACTTGTTTTTTTGCCATTCCTTACCAAGAGGAAAAGAGGACTGTGATTAGGCAGCAGGGAGTTCTCTTTGAGAGGAGAATTTTTCTATGTATGAAACTACTGGTGTTTATGCCATGGATCCTCCTCTTTGTTTTCCTACAAAAAGAAATATTTTCTTTTTCTTGCACTAAATAACGCACGCACTATGCAACCTGGCCCTCTTTTCAGGGAGTTGACTGCATTTGCATAAACAATAACAGTCTAATGTGTATGAAGTCATTAATTCTTCATGAAAGCATACAGCTGTATAAAAAGGCTTTTTTATCCTTAGAAAAATTCAAGTGTCAGTGTTATTAAAAAAGGAAGCAGTTGTGTGATTGTAGATCTTGGAGATTAAAGATCATCATGGCTAGTGAATAAAGCAATCAAAACCTAGAAAATTTATGGAAAGATATTTTCACCAATTTGTTACTTGCTCCTTACTACACAAAAGTTCTATTTACATACGGATAAAGTTTTATATCTGATGTGGAATTATATCTATTTTATTTTAAAATAAGGCAAATATAAAAATTTTATGTAAATAAGACTTGCAGTGGCCTTTTAAAACAGTAAACCAGTAGGAAATCCTCAAACATTTGCTTGAGGAATACAGCTTTGACAACTGGAACAGTTTGGGTAGAAAAGCGACCTCTACATCCTGCCAGTCTTCCCTTCATTATTATATCCTTTATATTCCAAAAAGGGTACCATGTTAAAAGTGTATAGAAGAGTATTAAATATAATTAATTTAAAGCCTTATAACTCTATACAGATGCAAGTGCCAGAACTTTTCTCAACCTTCACTCTAAAAGTCTTTAGATCTCATTTAACAATTTTACACACTGGAATTCTATTTTTCTGTGAAGTTTTGTGAGGGAAGTTGCTAGTAAGGCTTAAAAAAAAGGAATGAAAGCGTATTAAGGTTCTGCTATCAATTCATACTTCACTGCTGAAGTTTCCTTCTTCCTTGAGTCCCTGGGAGGCACTCACATAGATTCAAACACTAACCTACATGACATACATTATAGTAAAGACAGTTATAGTGTCCATAATACCTCCTGCCAACAATCAAGAACCTCAACATACTGGCCTGGGATTTCCCAGGGAAATGGAGACAGTTTGGGATAGAATTTGGATTCTGCCACGAGGAGACTGGGGTTTCAGTTTGTGCCTCCAACATAAGGAGGGGCAGGCGGAGTTAAGAAGAAATGCAGAGACAGCAAATCCTATTCCACCAGCACTCCGCAAGGATTAAATGAAATGTATATCAAGAAATGTAAAGTGGTCCCCTCTGTCTCACAGTTAAATAGAAAGGTTTCAGGCATGTGCTAGAGGCTTCTACCCACTCCCCACACTGGTTCAATTTTTTCCCCTTTATCATCATGTAATATATATAAGTCCAGATTCTGAGCCTGTTGGTGATACTGAAGAGAACCCCTGGGTATGACAACACAATTCAAGATGGAATGGTTCTGGAAGTAGGATATACAGCCCCACTGGTTACTACAGTGCACTCCAAGCATGTAACTGACTACATAAACACTATTCTGGGATAAGTGCTGCAAACTGATTTAGCCACCTTACTATACAAAGGCTTCCTTTGACTTCAACAGGGCCGTGCACAGTGACACTTCAAAGCTGGGACAGTAGAACCCAATCCAATGTAATTAATACCTTGCAATCAAAGAAATCTAACTCAAAATTCCTTAGTCTCTAGACAGTATGGAAAGTTGAAAGATAACTCGAAAACACGGTCTTTCTTCCCTTATTTTATAAAAAGCACTCCCCTACCAGCAGTGAGCCATTGCCATAAATCTCAATGAAGAGAGCCTGCTCACTGAGCAAAGACAAAAGAAGTTACTGTATATCACAGCAGAGGAAGGAAAGATCAAAGGGTAAATACCATTTCCTGAAATGTGTTTTTCCAGGATACAGCTTACTCAGCTTCTGAGTTGCTCTACAGTAGAGGCCAAAGCTATGAAAGGGTGGGAGCAATGCATGTTTAGGCTCTGGTAGATAAACACCCAGACACCAAAAAAAACCACCCATACTTGTGTAGCACAATCAATCTCTGCAGCCATATGAAATGGCCCTTCTTTTTCTGTTGTGTCTTTTTTTCTAGTGTTTCATTTGATATGTTCTTCTCCTATATTAGCTCTTTTAGGCTCACTCGAAGTCAAACAAGTGAGAAGCGTGGCTATGGATTCAAACTCCTAACTGCATGCCTTGCTACAAAGAGCATCGCTTACTTGATGGCTCCTGATGGCCTGTGGATAAAGGCCACTTCAGTACTCTATTCATAACACAGCACATAGCTCTCCTTAAATCTAAAAAGGATATTGTACGACATTACACGATGAAGTACAGAGAGAAAAAACGCATCACAAACCCAACTACAAACACAAAAGTAATAGCAGTTTATAAAAGCTTTTTGAAAGGCTTTGAATTCCAGCTGTCAAAGTTACCAAAGTAAAGCCTTTCTCCTCACTGCGTTATATCCTTTACCTGTATTGATTATTCCTTTGTATTGCAACACCCCTAGGTGTTCCCAAGAGGTTCTTACAGAGCATTAGGGACTAGAAGCACTATGGATCCCAGTTAAAATACTGTGAAAGGGAAAGCAGAGGCAACCTGGAGTCCTTCTCACACACAGACTGAACCTCCCGGCAACACCTGCCACGCAGTTGCTCTTAGGGAGACAAAGATGTTTCTCTATGGCAAAGAGATGGGGTAGGAGTAGACATGCTGCCACTGTGGGAGGATTACATACGACGCTTAACAGTGCCAGCTTTCAGAACACACAGCTAGCCAGGTGCTGCAACAGTTTGAGACCAGGCACTTCCATACACACCGCACAAATCACCTGTCTCCTGAGAGAGCCCCTGAGCCAGGATGGTAGAGGGAGTGCTGGTGGGCTAGGAGGCAAAATTCATTGCTGAAGCCATTCACCCTGTATGACTATACAAGCTTGTCTGTTTGCCAGATGAGCCCAGTTCTGCAGTCAGAAAGAGCGTATCAGCTCAGAGAAAGAAAGGAGCTACAACACATTAATTGTGGAAACACTACTGTTACTAGCCCACTCAGGTAGGTGAGGTCTACAGGTCTAAAATAATACAGAGCCCTGCAAAAGCCAGCCAGAGTCTCTCTCAGGAGAAAAAGAAACATGATTAAAACAGTCTTTCATTCTACCTTTTTTTTTCCCCCTAGGAGGAAGGAACCGAGTGTACACCAATTAGGAGGCCCTGGCCTCCTAACACAGAGCAGTCAGGGAGGGGCACAGCTACTGCTGGGCTGAGGCACACACACCAGTGCTGGTCACAGTTCAGAAGGCACCACGTAACCATGGTTCCCACCCAGCAGACAGTGATATTCCCATAACCATGAGGAAAAAAAAAAAAATTATTGCCATGTGGTAACTGTGGGTCAAGTCTAACTTTTCCAAATGGTGACCGCCACAGCTGGCCCAGAGCAAAGAGGGTTCCTGTGTTTGTTTTTACCCCAAAGCAAGGGCCTGAGGGTTTCCTTTATTTATTTATTTATTCCCTGACAGCTAGGGACTGCAAACCTGTTCTGGAAGCCAAGGGCTGGTTTGTTTGACATTCCCCTGGCAGCCAAGGCTCTGTGGCAGGTTTTCCTGACTCAAGAGACAGACCAGTTACTTCAGTGATGAGAGTCACAGCGTCAAGGGTGAGCAAAGACCCCTGAGTGAGACATCCCTTGGTTGAAGGCAATATTTGGGGACAATATTTCTCCTCGTTTGCCTCTGACAGAATATCTAGCAGTGGTAGAGACCTCTTCTCTCTTGTCTGTTCTTTATCTTATCAACTTTCCAAACACTGAGGTTTGCAAGTGGCCTACCCAGATGCTGTATGGAGGCTCCCTGCAGGCAGCCAGTGCAGCTGCATCTCTCCTGTGTCATGATCAACATCCACAAAAACAGGTAATTCTCCCCACTGCTCCTATTTTTAACAGTCCACAAACTGTGAGCCATTTCTGTCTATCAACGTAACAGATGCCTTTGCCTCTAGAAGCACAAATGCACCCCCTGATCATACCAATAACGTCTAAGGAGACTTCAGTTACCAGCCTTCCTCTACATTCACACCACCAACACCTCATATCAGAACTCGCCGCCGCCACCTCCTCCTCTCCCCTACGCAATAAATACCAACAACCATTTTCTGCTAATCCAAAGGAATGGGTTCATACTCCCTAAAGCCCTTTCAAAAGAGGTTACACTTCATTCTCACACAAGGAAAAGCAGGATAGTTTCTACTAATATTGTCTATTGCCAAAACTGAAACCACTTTTTCCTTACATAAGCTATGTCCACATATTTAAATACACTCTGCCATGCAGAAGTCTCTATTCTTGCTTAGTTTTATATAGCAGCTTTCAGTCTAGTGCTTTTCACACAAAGGTTTTATTTTAAAGGCTCAATAGAAGCAGCAGCACAAAACCTCAAGACAGACAATGAGATTGCAGCTATACTGAAATGACATCAAGTGAATGCAAACCACTAGAAGGCAAGGACATTGTACATCATCATTAAGGTGTCTTTTTTTTAAATATCACAAGTAGAACCCGTTTCAGCACTGTTTTCCTGTCTGAATCCAAGGTTCTCCCTAAGTTTATTTTTAGTATCTTTTCTGAGTGCTGAACAATTCAGCCAGCCACTTAACTCTAAGCATGTGAGTAGTCCCACTGAAATGGGACTTTCTGAATGTGAATTATCCTTCGTTCTCAAAAACCATTCAAATTGTATTTAAATGTAGAGAACTTTTATACCTGTAAAAATCTAAAAGTAAACAACTTACTATCAAAGATTATAGTGAGCACTTCAACTAGGCAATAATGTTGACACTCATTGGCTTAGTCCTGTATTTTATGGAGAAAACATACAGAAAAACTCACTTCATTTACCAATCCTTTGGGAGTTTTTCATTACTGGCCTATATAACAGCAATTGAAGATAGAAACAAAATATTATTTAACAAGGTTTTATATGACAACATAAAGAGTGACTGCTAGCTGAGTGTTGATTCAGACATATTTCTGCCAAGGTCACTTTCCTGCCAAAATATACTTCCAATAACCATACATAAATTTTATTTTTAATAAATAACCACTAAATGGTTGTATAAACAGAGTAAACTGTGGGTAACTGTAGTTTATAATGAATGTCTGTTGTAGCAACATTAACAACTACCTCGTGCAGATTGACTGCAGTCAGTGCCACCGTCACTAGCGTGTTGGTTGGTGGCAAACCAAATCATGTTGGAACACATCAGTGGTTTCCCTTGGTGAGAAATCTACATCCTCACTACACCAGCTTTCACACTCCTGAAGTATCCCTCATGTTTGTACTTTTCAGGCATTTGGCTTTGGAAAGCTTACAATTTATAAAGAAATAGTCACTGACCCGGGAAGTCACTGTGGCAAGACTGTTCCCTATACCCTGCCCAAAACGTAAACACATAAAACACACTTATATGGAGGCCGTGTGGTCTACAGTTTGAAACAGAAGTCTTGGATTTAAAAAAAAAAAAAAAAAAAGTCAGCAAACAGCTCCTTGTGTGACCTTGGGTAAGTCTTTCAACACCCTTATCCTTCAGTTCCCTAACCACGTAACTAGGAGAGTGATGGAGAGGGCTTTGTGAAGGTTATTGATTGATCACTGTTTGCAAAGCCTGCTGAGATGCCACTGGGAAAAGCATTAAACTGTATGTGTTTAAAGGATCAATGTATGTTATTACATTATAATTGAAATAACGGTAAATATATTGTACCAAAAAAATGAGGAGAACGGAAGATAAAACCAGTTGTAGATGAACCTGCAAAAGAAGAGTTGTGCTTGGGCACAGCCTGTCTGATCTTGTAGCAGCACAAGGAGACTTTTTTGTAAAAAGGGCTCTGATGCCAAGGGCACTCAGCACCACCCAGAATTAGGTACCTTCGCTCTTCTCAAGGACTTATTTGGAAGCCACCCACTTAATTCTTCACAGTGCATGCAATTTTCTTCAGGTAAATCATCCAAGTCCTTCTAAAAGCTGCATTGAAATTTTCTTGTCGCAAAAATCAGGTTTATTTTTATGCCTTCCTCCACCACATGTATGTTTAGGTAAATTCTGATTTGCCACCTATGCAAATGCAAGGGGCATTTTACACTTTCCTTAAGTACTGACACATTTACAACTGCAATTTCTCTAAAATGTCATTCAGCCAAGATTGATTATTTACTGCGTAGTGAGCAGAGGAAAGAAAAAGAAAGGAGCTGTCAAGCATTCTTGCTTTTCTCTTCAGGAAGGAGGAAAAATAGGCTTATCTTTGGAAAGACAGACCCTTTTATTAAAGGATGAAATGAGCACTGAACAAATAGTATGTGGAATTCCAGATATGCTGATACTAATGGAAGAAATGCCTAAGATAACAGAAAGAAACCTAAAAACCCTTGTGTTTTCAAAGGCTTCAAATACATTTGTACTAGGTGGGCCTTTTCTTAGCAAGACTGCATTAATTTCCCAAGACTTGCAGCTGTATGTGGTCCATTACCATGATGCATTTAAGCCATTGCTCCTCCCCCAAAAAAATTATCAAGCCATGCTTTTCTCACTTTATTCCATTTCTCAAGCTTCCTCTTACATCTTAAACAGTACTGTCATTCCTGCCTTCCTGTGGCCAGTAGGAACTTCTCCACTGCAAATTATCAGTACATTCTATCAGTATTTTGTTAGTGACATACTCTGGAGTTGTTACATAATCAGGATTTGCAACAAGCTACACAGAATACAAAGGTGCCTTTTCTCAAATATTCCTCTGTCAAAACCAACGCCTCAATTCCCCGTGATCTGAAAACTTGCAGTAACTGCCTTGATAGAATAACAGGATTATTTTCATTTTTACTGTTATAATCCTCATAACATAATGGCCGAGAACCAGGTTCTGGCACATTTCTCGACAAAGGATAGCACCAAGATCTAAGAATCTTCCATTTGACTTCCACTTGCAGAGTAAGATTATTAAATTAACCAAGTTACATATGTGAATTCTAAAGATGAACCCCAACATATGGTTTGTACACCTTTGCCATTGCTGTTGGAAAATGTACGTATTTACTAAGTTTAGACATTTAAATAGATTTATACCCTACTCCAACAATAATAATGAAATTTTGTATCCCCAATTAGTCAAAAGAACTATATAGCTCATGTTTCTATAGACCCAGATATTAACTAACATATAGGCATTTGCAGCACAATTATCCCACTAAACCACTAACGTCACCTTTAAATGCAGCTGACGGTTCTTCCCACCTGTGGTAGGAACTCAGCCTGCTTAACAGTAAAAGCAGTGGTTACAAACTCACCCCCTCCACCTGTCTCACACAGCAACAGCCCAAATGTGCTCCACTTACAGTTTTGTTAAATGAAGTCATATCCACTGGGGACTGAACAGAAACAATTATACCTCTTTTGCACAGGACAGTACTGTTGATATGTGGCCTAACATGTTTTAAACTAGAGCTATATAAACAAAGCAGAGCAGACAACTCCCAATATTTAACCTTGATTTTATATAAGGTATCCAAATTAGATAGATACACTGAAATTTTGCAAGGGCTTTACCTTTTTTCACGGGTCACTGTAGCAGACATTCAAGGGCTTGGAAGTTTAGAATATTGTGTCTGCTTCTGAAGCACACTGGCTCTTTCCAACTCTAAATAAACCACTGAAAGCCTTCAGGAAGGTTCTCAGCATTAGAGCACACACAGACAACTTGCAACAACTGCAAAGGAGCTTTGCACTGTGTATTTGATGCAGACTGTGGGCTTTGGGCAAGACCAGGGAGTTGGATATTTAATTCTAATATATATAATCATATTTTTTAATATATTATTT
>NW_010236412.1:71291-88867 GCF_000690775.1 Eurypyga helias
AAGTGGATCCTTTCTCACAGGCAATATTTGAGAAGCTGTCTAACAATCACCAAAGAAGCAGCACGTAAAACAGAGGAAAAAAGGCAGAGACCAAGCCTTGGTGCTACGTAAAAAATGCACTTTCACAGCAAGGCCTGTGTAATTGCCAGAAACGCTCAGCTGCCCCGTCAGGACCCCACTCCCCTGGGGCCAAAGCCACACTGCACCTTCCAACTCTTGCCCACAGCCCAGTCTGTATGAACTCCATGGGGAACATTTAATCACCTACAGCCTCCGAGTTCTTCAAATTCGGGCTTTGGGGTTAACAGGGATGTGTGTTCCCCTAGCCCTCTGCAAAGGGGGAAAGCCCAGCCCTTCAGTACAACGCCCTCTCTTACATTTGGTGTAATGTGACAGAGGAGATGCTACTACCTTATAAAGTGATGGAGAAGTTCCTGCCTGGGTTTGAAAGCATCTCTTTTCCACACCAGCTTTCACAGACACACTCCTCCATGCTCCTGGGGTTGCAGCACGACTGCCCCTCCCTCACAGCTGCTTTCAAATTTGTGAATCAGAACGCAGGTGGAGCTCAGGGCACTATACCTTGTATACTTCAAACATTACAACCTGCGTGGGCTTTAAACACTGCCACTGGTCCTAGAGGTGACTATTAAAAGTACTGATGACTGGGATAAGGCTCTTCAAGAAACAAGGAAACACATTCGCATCTTTTCTTTAGAGAATTATTCTCCACTCTGTATGTCGTCCAATTAAAGCAACAACTTCAAGTCTCAAGGCGTTAATAAGCATCAGACAGAGGGGAAGGAGCAGATAGGAGAGCTCAACTCCAAATTATTTCATATCAAACTAGACAAAACACAGCAAGTCCTACAGCTCTTCGCAAGGACAGAGTTTATCACAGGTTGTGATTTGGCCCAGTTGGCTGACATTTTAACTCTCCATCCGAGCCTGAAACTTGGCAGACAACACAAGTTTCTTATTTTCCATAGTGAGGTATCCAATTTTCTGCCTGAGTATTCAAACAATTGGGCCTGAAGCTCACTTTCACTGTACAGACAGGAATTGATTTGACAAGAGAAATTACAGGAAGACAAACAAAAACATGTTCTAAATTAAAAGTAGACTATAAAGTCACTGCTAAAGATGAAGCACCATTAACATTCCCCTCACAAGGAAGTTATTCCCTAGAGGCAAGACCAGCAGCCGCAGCCTCACCTGCGCACAGACAGCAAGGGCCAGCAGCAGCCAGGGGTTCTCTGGGCCGGAGCAGCCCCACCATCAGGCACCGATACGGGGACAGGCTAGGGCCAAGGCGGGAACACGTGCCCACAGCCAGGCAAGGCTGTGGAAGAGCCAGAGAGCAGTAGTGCTGTGGTGGTGCTCAGGAAAGGAGCTTGGTCCCTGGGCTAGGCTTAAGCAGAGCTCCCTGGCCCAGGTATGGGGAGGCCCCATGTGAGGCTGATGAGGGCCATTAAGGCCCTCCCCACTCCCAGAAAGCAGGTGTGAAACACTGGGCTGAATCCCACCTTCAGCTTCCACCTATCCCCCCAGATCTTCCCATGACTCCCAGTTTTAAAACATTTTCCTCTTTTCCTAAATGGTCTTGTGATTATGCCTGATTTTGTAGGCGTTGTTTAAGCCTAATGACTAACACTAATTTGATGTTGAACACAGAATCAGTTACAAGGAGGAGGGAGATGGAAAACATTGTTTTGGTTATACAGTGTGTCCTATGTCAATGGAGAGTTGTTCCCAAAACTTTTCTGCCCTTTGAAAACTCTCAAGACGTGAGACTTCCACCAGTTCCCTCAGGAGGTAATTCTATATCATATGAAGTAACGTTTCCTGAGAGTCAGCCTAAATTTTCTTTTGCTTAATTTCAGTCCTTTTTTCCTAATAATACACCCTTCAGCCATCCTAAAAATCCTCTCTCTTCTTAACGTTTGGACCCTTGCTGTATGCTGGGCAGTTCACATATCATCTTTAGTCATTGTTTCCTCATTCAGATATTTCTTTTGGAAAATAAACTTGGCAGAGACCAGAAGACAGCTCTATTACCATCAAACCTCCTGTGAATGTGACTGGAAAAAGAACAGCTCCTCAGATAAGTACTTCAGTGTGTAAATAACACACTTCAGAGTTAACAGCAATCCCCAAAGTGGTGATTCTCAGAAGCTCTGTACGTGGAAATCTCACTCTGGGACAGAGAAGGAGTTTGAACCAGCTTAGGAATTGAGGAGGAAGATAGTGTGTTCTCACCACTAAATCACGAGTTGGATTATGTGAAGCTACTCCTGGCTCTGCCATCAAACTACTGTGTGGTCTGCTGTGCCTTTGTTTCCCTATCTATCACATGGGTTTATGGGAACTTGGCTTCTTTTTCTTCCTCTTAGTCTTTCTTTTGAGTCTCAGATTTCAACCCTGGGCAAGCAAAAAATTGAGGGGAGAAGAGTACCACAGAAAAAAAGTTCCCTGCAAAATGTCTTAAGCCCTAAAAGCATCAGTTTATCTACCACATATACAATTGAAATATGGAAGGAATTAAAAATTTCTTCCTGTTCACTTGATGAGGAGGAAGCAAAACAGTTCCCAAACTTAAGGAAGAATTTGTGACAAAGGTCTATCGGGTGGCGCTGATATTCCAGGTTTGACTGGGAAGTGAACAGAAGAACGGAAATCTGTCAGATGACATGATGGCATGCCTCCTCCCTCTCCCCTCAGCACACCACACACTGATGTAAGTGGTAGCTGGGGGGTGACAGAAGCACCTTGTTTGGGAGCATTCTTGGTGCAAACCTCAGCACCACTATGCTATGTTGGTATGATACTGATAGACTAGTTTAGAGGAGATGAGACACACCACCATCTAGTTTCCCTGGTCACTAAAGAGCTCCAGCAGCCGCAACACTCACCAGCAAAACTTAACCCTGAGCTAAATTTCGTACTGAGTTTGCAGCATCCATCTCTGCTCACTCATCCCTTCCTACAGATAGTGTGTCTACTAACCAGCTCAGCATCAGCACCCAAAACCAGCTGCAGTTTTTTTGTCATGACCCAAACTACACAGTGGGATTTGAATGAATCACAAGAAATTGCAGCTTGATTTTCAAATCAAGCATGGGAAGAAAACCAGAACAACTTTCTGCAAGCCAAAAAGAGATTTCTCTACTCTCCATTTGCCAGGGCTAAAAAGCTAGCATAGAAGCTAGTTTTTACAGAGATGAGTCTTCGGAGGTAGAGACACAGGGGCATACCGTCCACTACTTCCAGCCTTTTTCCTGAATTCCGGCTCCAGGCTGTTCACCACTGAACAGAGGTACCAAAATGTTTTTCAGGAACCAAGTGCTCCATGCCAGAACTCATTAATTGTGAATGGGTTTACCATCCAGAGGAGAAGGCCCTGTTCTTGAGGAAGCATATCAGAAAAGAGATTTCTTCCTATCCTTCACCAGTCTCCCAAACTGGTTTGGTTCAGCTTCAGCTGATCTTTTCTAAGCCTATGATTGTTTGATTAGAGCAGCATAAGGAAAACATGGCAAAGCCATACCTCATCTCCTTACTGACAGCTCTTGTGAGTTACCACAGTACAGTATGTGTAATTTGAGTTCATCTACAGGTTATTTCCTATCATTACTGAAAGTGAATCATCTAATGCCATATGATGAGAGCTAAGCCAGAGCCAAGTCCTCAATACAGTCTCCTTAACCACATGACAATGACTCCTTTTTCTATACTGTTTTCCTATCTTTCTACTGCATCCTGTAAGACTAGGCTTAATTTTGCAGAAGTATATTATAGGGATGAACTGGGCAACATCTCCTGCTCTTTCTAGTCTTTCTCTGTTCATTTCATAAACCATCATGGAAAAATTAGCAAAAACTTGCCATCTCTACCAAAAGGCTTTAAAGATTAACTCAATATTGTTGTTGACTAGCCTGAAACTCAATAGCAGCCCATTATGATGAACAATTTTAACACACCTGCCCACACTATGTCTACCAAAAATATTATTATCCCGTAACTTTATATTTATACCCTATTATTTACAGAAAGGGAAGGAAAACCACAAAGAATACTACTCACCTTTTGGTAAATTTTCAATGGAAGACTGACTTCTTTCTTCAAAGGAATATGTAGGAAGAAACTCATTTGTCTCTGCTCTGAAATGAAAGCACACAAGATTACATTTCTAATCAATCATGTCCTTTGTATTTATCTAGTTTGGGATGGTCTGTGTTTTCACAGGATTCTTGTTATTGTAAAGAATCCGGTCTCCTATGTGTAGTCAACTCTAGTTTATCAATGCACACACACACACAAAAAACCATGGGCATCAATCAATAGCTTGTCTAAAGAGGCAGCAATGTTATTACTGTTCAGTGACCAGTAACATCAAGTGAATGAGGTGCATATTTCTCCAAACTCTTCTAGGAAACTAGTTAGATTTACAAATATGAAACTACAGTGGCAAGATCTTTTGAATTGGTAAATCAATTATTGTTGGCCCCACACCAGCTTGTATCATGGCGGGCCTTGGCCCACAGAACAGACCATGAGTGTTCTAAACACATCTTTGTGTCCTACTACATGTATAAAAGATGCTGTATTATCTTAGTATGTGCATACTTATGCATTATACATTATCTTATTATCATAAATACTAATGTCACCAATACTAAAGGACTTTGTTATATAGATTTTATATAAATATATTTCTACTGCCATTAGTAGAATTACAGCAGCAGATAAGTATAACAAAGACAAATTAGGTCCTATATGGACACATAATTTCAACGAAAATTAGCCTCTCCAACTACAAAAGTTCACTGACTCATCTGTAAAAACATTATGTACCAAATGTAATAATTTTAATGAAGAAGAGAAGAATAAACCTCTACATTAGAACTAAAACCAAACAGTAGTAAAGGCAGTAAATTGAGCTAATAATGTCCAGCAAAAACATTTATCACCCAACCCAGTAGACAATATTTGAAAAATACTGAGTGGGAACATGCCACAGAGACAAGATGAGACGAAGTCAACATGTCATGTAGAAGAGATGCTGCAAAACAAACACAACAGCAAAAATAATTATATGTTAATCAAAGTCTCAAGAGAAGAAAAAAATCAATACCTTGGCCAGTTTTAAAACAGATATATCTGGGTTTGGACAACAGAATTTGCACTTGCCAAAATCCCACCTGCAAATCCAGCCACAGAGGAGATGCAGGTACAACCTACGCCAGTAACTCATCCATGGATGTCTCTAGCTAGCTGGCTGATAGGGTTTAACACAGCTGAGTATCCAGATTCATTAATGGAAACATTCTCACCTATTCATAAATAATTTCCAGGTGCACCATGTGCTCCCACAGGCTGCTCATCAGCAGGGGACTGCTGAACTTCACCTTACCACTCTATACTTTCAAATTCAGAAGAGCAAAGATAGCTACCTAGTCCATGTTCAGTCTTCAATCTTCATGTGTTAGAAGAGGTTAGAAGAGCAATGCCAAACATGCGCAACCAAGGAAAATTCTCATCCAGTAACAGGTGAGACCTAATCCATGAAGCCTGAGCAGTACATATTTAAGTCAGGAATTAGCACTCAACATGAGTAATGCTTCCAAAAAATGGAATCTCAGAAGACAAAAACATTAGAACAGTGCAAATTATTCCCAGTTCAGTTAAAGATGTTAACAAGTATATATGTAAACATGAAATTTCAGACACTCTGAAATTTATAAACACATTCAGATGGTTACAGTTATGTTTCTCTATGACTATGAAACACAGACGAAGTAATGCTGTGGTTCACCAGGGCATAACACAGTTTCTTCAGTTTCTGGAACCAGGAGCTCGACTAGCCTTTAGCTCGGATGCAACATTGGAATCTTAACCTGAGGGAAATAAATTTTCCTTTTGATAATCCTGACATGATGATCATGTATACTAAATTATAAATAACAAAAACACAGCCCCCCACAACTGGAAATATAGAAGACTGAAGTCTGACCCCTCCTACTTCAGAGCCTGAAATAAATTTTACCTCCTAAACCTGATTTATATTTACAAGAAACAATGAGAGTTGTGATCAAGCAGAAGCATTACAATACACACAGCAGACAACTCCCACCAGGGATTAATCTTTTTCAGAAGGTAGAAAGGATTTCTTTTTTCCTAATTTTTTTCTGCTATTAGAATTCAGCCTGCCTCTGTTTTTCAGAAACCATAGAAAAAATGGCTTTTGCCCAGCTTCACACTCACCATGGCAGGGATTCAGCCAATAAAGGCAGAGAGTCAGTCTCATAGTAAAAACACGGAAAAAAGGCCACTGTGGATAGTTCAGAGTAGGACAGGAGAAAAGACTGGGCCAAACATAGCCAGTTTAAAGACAGACTCTGACCTCTAACCGTAATGGATTTGGAATACTAATAAGGGTGAAGCTAGGCAATTCACACAGCTGCAGAAAAAAGCATCACGTGAGCATGCCGATGCTCCCTCTATGTACACGTACTCATACGCACGCAGACAGACGTATTTGGAGAAAACATTCATGTGAACAGGATTCCACTGCTCTTCTAAGCTGTCTTCAGCAAAACTTACACAGTGTTGGGAAAAAAAAAAAAACAAACCAACGACAAGCAAAGCCACAAAAGTGTAGGCCTGTCAGACAAAAATGTATAAAACCAAAATCAATCCAGTAAACACTGAACTCTGATGTGTTTTGTGGAAATAAGATGGAAGAAAGCATTTAAGAAGCTTTGAGCCCTATTCTGCTACTTTTAAATGTTGTACTTACAACTGTCTGGCAAGTTTTGAAAAATCAGATCCCCTTCACACTTATAATATTACAAGTGGCTTGGGAAAACACAAATAAAACTAATTAAATGCCATAGCTAATTTATTTAGTCACTTCTTGCAAGTGAAATGAAAGAACACATTTAGTGCATGAACTTGTACATGAAAAGTCATCTCTCTGTAATAAAACTTTTTTTTTAACCTCCTGAGCTGGACCCAGCTGCTTTTCGTGCATCTATAACAAACTTTGTGCCAAATGAACTGCTTACATATTTTTCTAAACAAGCCCCACTTTACTTTTTCCAATCAGCCCAGACAGATGGCAAGTAAAGAAAACACTTTAGTGTCAATCTGGTGGAGACCGTCACTGAAGTGCTTTTGCCAAGAAAAAACAGACTAAACATGAATGAGGCCAAATAGAGAAGCTTGTTTTACAGGCTGGAGGTACTAGATTTCTCTAGACTTACAGGAATTCAATAGGAGCTTTCAACTGCTTGCAAAGAAACGCTTCTCCCCTTCCCTGCAGCATGTAGCAACCATATTCTAATTGGGGTAGCAATGTTCAGTCCACACCAGAAAGAATGGGTACTACTTTTCTGAAAACATTGGCAAGGAAATGTCTATTTTCTTTCTTTTTTTTCCCCTTTTGATGTACTCAAAAGTTTTGGCATCCCTGTAACAAGTATATTATCCATTACAAAGAATGAACTTTGTGGAATTTGCCCACGATGTTACAAAATAAGTTGCTCCTATTGAAAGACCCTACTGTTCATTTTTTGAACACTATGTGAATTAATATCTAATCTAAATTGAAAGTGGGGAGGTTTAGATTAGATATCAGGAAGAAATTCTTCACGGAGAGGGTGGGGAGGCACTGGCACAGGTTGCCCAGAGAAGCTGTGGATGCCCCATCCCTGGGAGTGTCCAAGGCCAGGCTGGATGAGGCTTGGAGCAACCTGGTCTAGTGGAAGGTGTCCCTGCCCATGGCAGGGGGGTTGGAACTGGATGGTCTTTAAGGTCCCTTCCAACGCAAACCATTCTATGATTCTAACACCACACTGGAACACGCATGTCAACTCCAGCCTAATCTTGCTTGTATCTGCTTTTGTGAATGCAGCTAATAATGCCAAGAAAAAGGAAAGGAGATCAGGGGAGATCCAACATAAAAATCCTGTTTGACAAGGTGTTAGATTTTGCCTACAAGACATTATTCAATTTTGCATTATCTAGTCTGACCTGCACCTGAGATGCAATACCCTCCAAGTGCAGCAGTTTCATTGCTTATCGCTTGCTAAGACCTGACCAGACACAGTAGTCACTGAAGCTAAATTAGTCTAAGTGTAGCGTATGAATCTGTTATCACCTCGGGAGGTTTCAGACAGTTTGATTAGATCCTTGGCATCCAGGCTTCATCAACAGCAAAAGGATCAGTTAAGCAAGAAGTACCGAGTGTAGAATACAGTTTTTATAACAGTGAGTCACATTCACTTTAAAACTTTACCACAGGAAAACTGCCATCAGTTATCTCTATGCCTCAAACCTGGGGCTTTTTGTAGAAAGCAGAACCTCTTAAGACACTCAAACACTGTTTTTATTGGTAAGTCTGAGTTTCACTGTCCTGTGAAGGGAAAATGCTGCTTGATGATTTGTAGTTCTGTTTTAAATGCATCTAAACTGCCATGAGAAAAGAGGTCCATGTGCTATTCACATTACTATTGCCTTTTCTGGTAACTCAAGAATTACATTGAGCAGTTTCCAATAGTCAGAAAGACCCAAAGACAAAACAGGCTCACTATATTACATTTCTCACAGCTTTCATCTTTTCTTCTTCAGCTTTTCTTTTGTAATGCTCCGTCCTCATCTTGTCTTTTTCAATACGATGGCTTGTAAATATTGTCCCGTGTTACCTAGCCATTTGAGGATTAACTGCCAGGTTCCATTTCATCTTCTGTACACCTTAAGCGGTACTCACGGTTTTCAGGGAGGCCAACACGTTGGATGGGTAACATCTAGGCATCCAAACTGCTGTGTGATGAGCACTGCTGTGTGATGAGCACTGCTGAGATTGTGGCAGTGTTTGGTGGGTGAGTAGGTGTTTAGAATCTTACCCTATTAATACTGAAACTTATTTTTAAGTCTGTTCAACTATGAACAGACTGAATTTTTGGCCCTGACTAGTTCATTATAAACTGGTGTTGGTTTGCATTATTTCCCTACAAGAGCCTTTAGTTTATCACTGTATTCACCAGACACTGTAATTTTATGCCAAAGCAGATACAAGTCTAAAGAAAAGGATCTGAAGATACAGATAAGTAATCAGGGATCAGTTTAAAAGATACATCCAGAAGACAAAGCTTCAAAAGATGCTGTTAACTAGATTGCTCTGTGGTAAGGACATTCAGTAAACAGATTATCTCTAATAAGCTTATCCTGTATTAAACCACTAATGAGTCGATGCAGTGATAAGACAGTTCTCAAAGGCAATGAATTACAGACACACAATTATAGGAAGGGAGTAGACAAGTTTTCCATTCTCCCACAGTGCTACTCAGTGGCTCCCTGTGCACGCACTAACTGCTGATGAACAAAGATGTGTAGGCTGGCACACCAGGTAAGTCATTCCCGTAAAAACTGATCAAATCAAGCCTTAGGAAATTGTTAGGATGAGACAAGGAACTCACCGCTCTCAAAACTCCCTGTAGAGTTTTCAGCACTTTCACCGAAGCACGGGAAGAGCAAACCCAGTAAGAACTTTGCCTGAAAGCAGAACTGTTTTCCTGCAGGGCTTTCACGGTGCAACAGCGACGGAACGGTTTCACCAAGAAATTCTCAGATGGCAATAATCACCTAATGACAACCGCAATATCTGCAAAACTCACTGCGGAATTGCAGTATGATCCTCCTCTCACTAACACCTAAAATCAAGAGGACGAAATGATCAGGAGTGAGGGGGCAAAAATGACATGACCAGAAGTTGTCAAAAAGACCAATTCATTAAATCTATGCTATTCACAACTTTTTCTTTGAACTGAGAGATGCATTAAGACTTGTGTAAGTCATGAGCCAGCTTCTAATTTTCATAATGGAAGAGGTCACACTATTTCTGGGGCTACCAAGCGTTCAGTTCACAGAGAAGTCCCTAGACATCCTGCATTTGATTTCTGAATACAGAAAGCATCATCCAATTTGTTAAAAATGTTTCTACGGCTGCAATAACAAAGTCAGCATTGATACAACATCGTTGGCTGCAAGCTATGAGGAAATCATTCCATCATTTCCAGCACATGCCAACGCATACTTGATTTATGAAAAGGTCAGGGAGCAAAGAAATTCTCGAACCAGTGAAAAACATGTGATATAATCAGAAGGATGTCTAGCGAATAAAAATAAGATCACAAATGCTGAAGGAGCAGTAGACAGGCACAATAAAGAAAGGAGGCTGATAAACAGAAAGATCTGGGAAAGTTAAGGCAATTACCCATTAAGAAGTAAATTCTCGAGTCATGTTACAAATCAGCATGTCCTACCAAATCTAAGTAGGAATGTGCCAATTAGCAGAGCAAACGTTCCGGTTCTGAGAATATCTGGCTGCAGCGGTGTATCTGGGAAGGCCAAACCACAAGGTTCAAGCTGTGGACTCAGAGGATGATACCAGGGCTCCAGCCAATTTTCAGCGTACCTTTTCAGAGTCCGATTAGGCACACAGCTCTAATGATGGTTGAGACTGGCTGTCACGCAGAGTGGTGAAAAACAGCTTCGTGTTTTCATAACTTTTCACTATGTATTTTTTCCACCCTCCAGAAAAAGCATGTTTGCTGAACACAAACCATGTAACCTTGTTGTCGTGGATAATGCATTAATTATACAGTTCTACAATTAGCAGCTTCAAGTTAAAAATAAATAAAAAAGTTCACAGGTTTGCAGGCTGTCACAAGAAAAATCCACAAAGTGTTTCTTTCTGTTTATTTAATCTGCTTGTGAAGTTGCTGTGGAAAGAGAAAAATAATGATGCATAGAAAAAATATCCTCCTGAGGATCCAGTCATTGATTAAAAAAATGTTAATTAAGAATGCATGCCTTCAGAATGATATCTAATTTGGCATACAGGGAAAAAAGCATCTAAGAGAGAATTAAATGCAAGTCCCATGATAAAGATGCTTTGGTTTGGATTAAACTGCTAAAAGCCTCAGACTTTAAACACTGTAGAAAAAAAGCATACCTACATATACCAGAGGGAGTATTAGCATAGTAGGGGAAAAACCTCTATACAATGTGATAACTTACAGTTGCAAAGACAGTGGAAATAAAAGGCTTAATAAATCACTTTTCTTCCAATGTTTTTGCCTGTCAGATTTCTCTCCTTTTTGGCTAAGCGCTTACTTAAACTGCGGTATAAGAAAACTTTATTGTGCAAGCTTCAATCTCTGGCAAGCTGCTGGAGAACGAAGTCTTGATTTATAAATTAACAAACTCCGAACCTACAAATCTGAAAGTACAGCACATATCCTCAGGCATTGAAATCCCATTGCTGGTGGGTCAGACCTAATTGTTTCCATCACACCTTGAGCACACACAGGACAACATGAACCCCCTTCCCCATAATGGGAATATGTCAATAAAGACTATCAAGATCCACGAGCTGACTGTTTACCCAACGAGTGGAAGGCAAGGGTGAACAATGCTGACACATACAGGAAGTAGATTCAGGCTTGTGAGTGCATATAAAGGATCCATATAGGCAGATAAGTGCTACAAGCTGAGAGTGTTTGAACAGAATTCCACCGTTCTCCCAAATTTTACATTAACACAGTACTGTAACAAGAAGATTAATAGCCTCCTGCACGCATTGGTTACCACATCATGCTGACAATCCATACACATTGCACAAGCGAAAAAGGAAGTGGTTGATGTAGAAAACATTCCAAGGGTCTCATATTTGTGGAATTTCTCTTTTGCATTAGGCAATTCCTTTATTTCAGTAATTCACAAAGAGGGTTACACATGCATCCTGAAAGGGCAGACTCAGCCAAAACAAAGTGCTCAAGCGAGCATCTTTATTTAACATCATAGATATAAAAACATTTCTGACCATGCCAGCATATGCTCAGTATCAAGTAGAAATGTGCCCCAGATATTTTTTTTGCTTCCTGAAAAGTGGGCGACATAGCCACAGAGTGGGGCCGGCCAAGGAAACTGCAGTGTATTGATTCCACGCATTTCCTCAACACGGGTTTCTGTAGAACTCCTATCGGCAACTCGGTGTGGTTTCTCACAGTGATTCATCACCGTGCTGGCCCAGGAGGCCAGAATGATGTAAGCTAAACTGGGACTTACAGGGAAGCATAAGGAGCATTGACACAAGGCTCTCCTCCAATTTCATATATTGGCTAACTCTTCTAGATGCTTCCAAAACCCCCAAAATAAACATCACATTTTAAGCAGAGGTAAACCTTGCATGCTAACCACTAACTACTGCCAAAATAACAATTGCCACGTGCGCTAAAACTCATTTTGAGGGTATCGAGGGCTCTGGGGAAGCAAAGAGAGATGATAATACTGTTTATAAAGTCTGGGAGCGGCCGAAACAAACCCTCTGAATCCAAATAACCCTAAACTTTGAGCTCAGAAAAAGAATAAAAATCAAAATTTTATTTCCTGATCTACAGCCACCTTTTAGTGAGCTGAGCCCAAACCAGATCCAACTGTCTTTCCTTTTACTGACAGCAGATCCTGCTGGAGAAGCAGGGCATCCCTGAGAGAAAAGTGAGGTTCCAGAATTTGGCCAAGGCTCTGCCTTTGAGGATTTGCTTTCTCAAACTCGTACAGGGACTTAGGAGGTCTGTAGGTAGGTATAAAAATCCCTCATAGTGGCATTTAAGGAAGTGAGAAGAAAACTGTTTAGATAAAGGGCTCTTTCAACTGAGGTGAGTAGAAATAAAGCATCTTCAATTGAAGAGAATGTAGCCGAAATGCTCCTTAATTAACTTTGTTGGGGGGGGAAAAAGGTGGAAAGCTCCAAAATCATATGCAAAAATGATAAGTTACAAGTTTTCTGGGGCTGACTCTCGTATGCAACTACATTCTTTTGCAGTATTGTGGATATACACAGAAAATTTCAGTGTAACCTAGCCAATATAAAATCCTTCAGTATTGTCCCAATGCCAATGATTTTCCAAGCATCCAAACTAAAACAACTTAGCACATATTTTTCAAAATACCATTGCCCCTTCTTTCTCACTGAGAATAATGAAACAAGGGTTTAAGCTTACAGATTTTGCTACTAATGAACTGTGGGGGCATAAAAAAATTTCTCGTTGAGCATATGACAAGAGTAGGGAGGAACAGCAATCACACTCATAAAAAACTCAAATTTTTGGTCAAACTTTCCAAAAAAAGATCAGACATGAAAAACATCAGTAAGGAAGTTAAGAAGTTTAGAGCATGAAATCCAGATCCTTTCTCACTTTTTCCTCAGTTAAGGTCTCCAAATCTCTAAAGAATGTTTTGTAATGCTATTTGCACTACAATTTCTTCTAATGCACCTCACCGCATGTCTTACCTCACCTATATTGTTATAACAGCAGAGACACAACTGTAGGTTACAATATTCCCTGAACACCTTAGTCCTGGATACTTTCAAGTAGGTGATTATTTCTTCATGGTTTAAATATATACAAAGAAAACAATCTTCAAACTCCCTGTTAACTCTGCATTAGTTCTTCTTCTTTAATTCATTCAGACATCTAAGAATAGCATATGGGATAACCAGATTCAAATGTATGCAAATGCACATATACATATTTACACAAATACAGCTGAGGTTGAGTAGTTGTGATCCAGCAGAATGGATAGGAAACAAAATAGAGCTGCCAGCTTCCCCAGCAGTAACAGTTCCCAACGGCATAGGAAAAACATGCACTAGTGCCATCTTCTCCACATTGTGAGCATCATTTCTGGTGATATGACCCTGAAAACCGTCCTTTTTCAGTGCCAGGACACCCACTGCGCTGACACCACGACCAAGCTGGCTTCTTAATGCCTCACTTTTCTGACCCATCTCACCTTACCTGGTAAGGTGCTGAAGAGAGGGAGGGCAGCCGTGTGGGTGCCGGGGCCCAGGACGGGGTGGCCGCGGGTCCGACCTGCCTGCACAGCCCAAAGGAGGCTGTCCCAAGGTCGTTGCACCGAGGCCGCCGACCAGCTTTGAAACGTGATTTCTCTTCAAAGTCTGCCACGTGCTACAAACAAAGGAGAAGGAGAATACAAGGATTCGTTTGGGATTTTATGCTAGTTAAGGAATTGTTTTCTTTTATAAGACTTTCTTTTTTTGAACTGGTGTGCTGTTCCATTGTCCCAGTGTCACTCATTTAAGTTCATTCTTTCGGTTGCCTCCCCATAGCCAGGGGGACTGGGGACTACACCAGCTGAGTAGTTTGGTTTGATCATGGCTTAAATTACGTATGCTAGCATCGGAAAGATCCGGGTCAGAAATGTCTCTGATACTCTGAAGGCATCACTACTCCCACTCCTCTGTGAAAATCCCACATGGATCTGCCACAGGCTTCCTGGCTGGCACCCCTCAGACCACCAGCAGCTTTGTTGTGTTTTGCATCTCCTTTCTTTACTGCTGCTTTTTAGGAGGGCCATCTAGGAGATCCTGAGTTTACCACTCTTCTTCTAACGTCATTCTGAAATCAATCATTCTGGAGTCAAAATCATTCAGACATGGCCTCTTTTTTTCTTTTTTTTTATTTATTTCTAAATTGATTGCCTAAACAGCAACTGAAAACCATTACCTCTGACATTCTGTCACCCTGTGGAGTATGCCATACAGTATCGCTCATCTCAGATCCACGAGAGAAAATCTTCCCCTAAGAGTATTCTGTGACGGTTGAGACCCATGTACCAGTAAGCAAAATAAAGGAAATGCCAAACCAACTGCTGCTTAGCACTTCTTAAATGAAAAACCGTTATTAAAAGGAGGATAAATATTTGCATCTCCGGTTCTCACCATTCCCCTGCTTACCTTCTTCCAAACCTCAGCAAATCTGTCACAAGCAGAAACAGCAGGGATGTTAATTCTGTGAGCGTGAACGCACTGAGTCAGCGAAACGTAGCACAAAACCTCTTTCTTCTCCACGTTATTTAGAATCAAACAAAAGGGAAGGAGGCACGTGTCCCTCGCAAAGGCTCTCGCTTATCTGATGTCCCGCCAGCAACACACCTTCTGTTAGCAGTAAACAAAACTCCTCTTTCTGCCCTCGGCTGGCCAAGCCCAGGTCTCTGCTGCGGGGTCTCTTGTCACACACAGGAGGGTCGCAGGGCAGGGGGTCCTTTCAGGCAAAAGAAGGCCACTGCATGGGGCTCGTCAAAGGGCACTGAAGGACTGTCCCTAAGTAGTCGATCCACAGTGCCAGGACCAGCAAAGGGGACTTGGCTTTGCCTAATGCCTCTGAACAACACAACCACTCGTTCCAGCCTTGGCACAGCACGGCCGGCACAGCCAAAGCTCTTCAGATTCAGTCTCTGGGAGCAAAAAGGCTATGCTGCTTCTCGAAGGGGCAGCAGCAGCACAAGCACCGCATTTGCTTTGCTGGGATAAGTGGCTTTACAAGACGACATTGCATGTTACAAAATGGGTTCTGGGATGGTGGACGGCCTGGGCACAGGGCAAACTCTGCAACCCATTCTCACCTTTGGAAAGAGCACAGTCATCTGTCAGCACACACAAAAATGTAAGGGACTGTGGGGAAAAAGGACATCACAAGACCATCTGCTGAAACTGGAAATGCTGTAAATTCATTCCTTAAACCACTTTTTCCAAAGAAGCCAACACCTTTGCTCTGCCCTCAACACACCTTCTAATGGGCAGGCTCAGTGGCAAAGAGAAGACACTTTCAGTCACACGGCTCCAGAGCTTTGCTGCCCCGTGAGGAACGCCACCAAGTGATTTTCAAACCTGTGAAAGAAAACTGGGGCAAGAGTGGCTTTCCCCCGCCAAGTCTCAGCACAAATTTCTGGAAGTGGGAAACCAAATAAAGCATTAAGGAAATGAAATGAAATGGAAAAGGTGAAATAAAATGCTCAAATTGAAATGAAAAAATTGAAAACAAACTGCTAAACTCAGAAAGTGCAATAGACCACAGATTTTTTTAAAAATCCTCCAAAAATGTTTTGCCAAAAGGTTTGCCAAAAGTACTTGGGGCCAACAAATCTGTATTTTAGGGGGAAAAACAGAACGATCAAAAGCATTCCAGCCAGTTTATAGTCTGAAAGAACAAAGGTAATTTTAAAAACATCACGCTCAGTAAGAACTTCTGGTGAGCTCCGAAGCACTAGAGAGCCATCATGAAGTTTACACCAGAAATGTAGCTTAGAATCACACGGAAGATTAATATTTATTGTGAATCCTATTTTGAAGAAAACATCTTCCCATATTCTCTAATTCTTTTTACAGTCCCAGAGCACATGTCCTAGCAACCCTTGGGGCACATTAGAGCACTAGCACCTACTGCTATTACAACGAGAGTTTATAGCTCTCTGCTTAGACTGCAGGCTCAATTTTGTTGTTGCTGCATGATCTGCATTTTAAGACTACAGGTTTCTGGGTACTGGCACATACTTAATCACATGCTCAATCAGACAGTTGCATGCTCCCATCTGTGCCACAGAAGCCTCTAATCTATGTCGGGTAGATAACTATTTTATCTGACTAAAATTTTTAGAACACAGCAGCTGAGCTGCCATCTATTACCATTTCCCAAGAGGGATTTCACCTTAAGACCTCATAAAGTTCTGTGGCAGGTACTATTTCCACAGATCCTGTTTCAGTCACAAACACTGTTACAGAACTGACTTGTCTAAGAGAAATTTACCTTCCATGTTTCCAAAATCATGGCAATGTTATTGGAAAATATATTTGTTAATTTTATGTCAATGTATTTAAGATGTTTTTAATTTTCCATCCCTGTATATTATACTACTGTATGTTTTCATTCAGTTCAAAGCACCAGTGTATGCCATAACTTTCAAGGAAGCAAAAAGCATCCAAGGAATCAAAAAGCAGATATTAAAGTCAAGTATATACTGTTGGAGTGAGAGGAGCGGGAATCAAGAATACACCAGCCTTGTTTTCTAGTGGGTTTTTTATCACTGCAATATCAATGACTTGATGATAGGGAAGAGCAATACTAAGGTGTTACTACATTCACAACAATCTCAGATCAGGCTTATTGTGGGCCATAAGTTACATATAAGGAAAACCTGACACTTAATCTGACTCAGAAAGCCAACCGTATCCTGGCCTGTATCAGAAGTGTGGCCAGCAGGTCGAGGGAGGGCATTCTCCCCCTCCGCTCTGCTCTCCTGAGACCTCATCTGGAGTGCTGCATCCAGCTGTGGAACCCACAACATTGGAAGATATAGACCAGTTGGAGCGAGTCCAGAGGAGGCCACGAAGATGCTCCGAGGGCTGGAACACCTCTGCCATGGGGACAGGCTGGGAGAGTTGGACTTGTTCAGCCTGGAGAAGGGAAGGCTCCGGGGAGACCTTATAGCACCTTCCAGTGCCTGAAGGGGCTACAAGGAAGCTGGGGGGGACTTTTTACAAGGGCCTGTAGTGACAGGACAAGGGGAAATGGGTTTAAATTGAAAGTGGGGAGGTTTAGATTGGATATCAGGAAGAAGTTCTTCCCAGAGAGGGTGGGGAGGCACTGGGACAGGTTGCCCAGAGAAGCTGTGGATGCCCCATCCCTGGAAGTGTCCAAGGCCAGGCTGGA
>NW_010236412.1:88883-101086 GCF_000690775.1 Eurypyga helias
GGAAGGTGTCCCTGCCCATGGCAGGGGGGTTGGAACTGGATGGTCTTTAAGGTCCTTTCCAACCTAAACCATTCCATGATTCTATGATTAATCTCTCTCCCTCAGTTTTCTCAGCTGTAAAACTGGGATAATAAGTATTTAATTGGTTAACCACCTCCTGCGTGTGTTCAATAATAAAAAATAAAATGTCATGAGTTTTAGCAAATAAAAAGTATCTAATGCCTCTTTTCCTGGTATCTAGATCTACCCGGTTCTGACCTTCACACTTCTGGCCTAGTGTGTTGGAGCACATTCTTTCAACCCCACCAGATTACATTTCAGAACAATTTATATTTCAGATGGACATTACAAACTTTTTATTATTGTCACCCAGTGACAATAATCTCTTCTACAGAGTTTTACTGTTTGTATGGCATTTTCTGAAACAGCATATAACTGCTTTGCAGACATAAACTGCTGATCTCCTGCTCCTTGTAGGCCAGAACATGTAGTTCTTGGGCAGAACTTGCAACGTGCATTTCCTGTGTATGTCATTTGGCTGATACTAACTCCTGTGTTGGGAGTTAATAGAGCACTGACTCTGCAGGCCCTAAACTCTTCCTCACTGAGCAATCCAAGGCTCTACTGCTTGTGACAGCAGGTTCAGTTCTGTGATTTTTGGTGCTTTCCAAGTCCATCTGGGTGACAATTATATTGTGAACTGTGTCCTGTTTTTTTGGCATCCACAGTTACAGCCTTAGCAAGGGCAAGTTGGTGCAGATAATCAAGCTAGTGTAAATGGCAATAAAACCGTGACTGAAACATTAGCCTTCACTTTTCTTTTTTGTGAAGAAAATAGAAAGCTTCAGCCAGAGATGGGCAGTTAGACCACTATTAAATAATATCAACTAGCCCATCTACTTTTGTTCTTGTACCACTTGTTCCTGGTTTTGAGGGAGGGAGAACAGGATATTATTTTTACACTGCATATAAACATTCCCTGAGCAACGGTAGAAGCTTGGGAATCACTTTTCGTTCCTGATAAATTCAAAAGGCAGCACAGCAACCCACTGACTAGCTCAACAAGCCTGTTTTCTAGAGATACAATTAACTAATGCTGATAAGTCATTACATCGGTTGGAATTACTAGATACTTTGGACTTTCAAGTTCTTGAGTTTGATCCAAACCCTGTCACAAGCAATGCAAAGACTGCCCTTGACTTCCATAAAGTTTACACTGGACTCTCTTGAAGAGTATCAACAAGGATTTGGGAACCCAGATTTTAACATCCTTGCTTTTCCAAGCAAGTCCAAAAGTCTTGGACTATATCTTGCCCTTAATTCATATTTCTTTGCTTAGAGAGCTGGTGTGAAAGCCTTATGGCATGTCTACGCTATACAATGCTGAAATCCCTGCACCAGCTGGTGTGAGTACCCAGCATAGCACCATGCTGAGCCATTAGCTTGGGTCCTGGGAGTAGTATAGCTATATTAGCATGGCATTACGCCCAGGCTAATGAGCTCAGGCTAGCTCTGCATTATACTGCTTTGATCCAGAGCTAGCTCCTTTGCAGCTCTCTATAGCCCCACACTGCTGAATGTTATCTGTTCCATATATCACAATCCGGCTCCTGCACTGCTGTTTCAATGGCATTTCTTGGTCTGAATTCTAAACAGTATGCAAAAATGCCTGTTCCTAAACCAAACCTTATTTTTCTATCCACACACTGCAATCTTCAAATAAACAGATCACCTGCATCTCACTGCATTTCCTATTCCATACTGAGTACTTCAAGGGCTTGTATTGATCCTGAAACAGTTTTGAATGAATCCCAGTAGTCATCAGTTGGCTCATGTGCCCTTAATTTTGTCTGGAGAGGGAAGAATTCTGTGTTTTAGTTTCATCACTCGGGTCAAAACTCTCTTTCTTAAAACGTGTATATTCTCTCTGTTGGCAGAAGCTTGTCTCTCGAATAGAAGGGAGTTGATCCCTGAAATAGAAAAGATTTCATTGGCAAACAGGATGACTGACAGCCACTGCAATTAACTAAAAGATTTCAATTGTTATGTATTTCTGTGTCATTGGCAATAGGGATTATTAGGGGGATATGCACATATATGTATTTGTTACTTGGCAGTTACACCACGTCATCTCTTAAGAGATTTCTTTCTTCCTGCTTACCTATTCCAAACGACCAAACATATGCCTTTGATCTGCCTGAAAGGATAAGTATCTTACCAAGGGTTTGAGCACACGAATAGCTAAGCAAAGCTCCTGACACAGCAGTAAGCATTTGCACACACCTAAGACAAAGTCTAAGTGCTGAAACCAAACGACCAGAATAGAAAACATTGAATGGAGCAAACTTGTAATTACCAACAGGAGTAACATCCTCTCCTCATCAATCCTCAGGCACACTTATATTAAGCCATGAAGGGTTAGATGGTTCTGGAGGAATAGTATTTCAGGGGGGGTGTTTAATGCTTTGAAGCTAAATCATGCTTTCCTCTCCCAGGGGTGCACAAGACAAAGACGAGGCCAGATGGAGCCCTCTTCCCCTCCCTATCACACCTGGGCAGGGGCCAGTCTCAGCGCGGTGCCCAGGGGAGCATGTGGAACGCTGGCAGCCCTTCCAGCAGCCCTGGGGAGTGCTCCCAGGCAGGCCGTGGGGGCTCCTGGCAGCCCACACGCAGCAACGGAGGCAGAAGCAAACGTTTCCCCTGTTGTACAGCCATGCTCTGGGACACCTCCACCCCCAGTGCAACACTTAATACATGCAAGAGCCACAATTCATCCCCTTTGAAGCACTGACATCTTTCCATACTGCAGGCAGCCCTTATCTGGCTAGACAGCCGGAGCCAGTCCTGCCTCCAAGCACAAACACCGAGCCACAGCAGAGCCCCTGGGGTGTGCCAAAGGAGGACAGACAATATGCCTGAGCTCCCGAAGCAGCAACGGCTGCTGCCTGCCATGCTACCCAGGGATGGGTGGCAGGTTCCCAGCAGGACACTTCAGAAGGTGCTGCCAGCAGCTGGAAGGACTTCAGAGGCATACCCTGTGAGAGAGGGACAGCACTTGCAAGGGAAACACATGAGACAAGCTTCCAGGGCCGCAAAACATCTCCCTGGAGCCCTAATAAACAAAGCAATTTCAGCCAAGAGGGCTTTATTCTGATCCGCGCTGCAGCTGCACAGGCGGCAGCACACCGCATGGCTGACAGGAGAAGGGATGCTGCCTACTACACCGGTGGTGCAACACCCCACCTCCCCACCACGGCTTGAACACAGTGTCCCCACCACAACCTGACTCCAGTCAAAGGTGCACTGGAGTCCACTCGCTCCCAGAGCTCGCCCTGCACTCGTGATGGAGCACACGCGAGGGACCATACATGGAAGGGGACAACACAGCTAACGGGGTGCCATCACATTAGTGCCAAGACCAGCCTGAAGCACGGCAACACGGACTGCCCTTGGCAGGAGTGCACCAAACATGCTGCCAGGGCGGAGAGGAGCAGCATTTGCTGTACCTACACCCCACGCCCTTCAAGGAGCCACACGTGCTCCCCTCGCGCTGCAGCGAGGTCTGAGGACTCGGGAGGCCCATCAGGACTGCTGGAAGCAGTGCAGTCTAACCCCAAATGTGACCAGCACCCAGCGGGAGAAAGCTTCCTTACCCCAGTCAGCTGCAACTTGACTGCAGTAAGAACCCAAGATACGGAGAAAATAAAGAAAAAGCTAGAAAGGGCTGCAAAATTTGATGTCTCTGATTATACTTTTCCATTTTGCTTTGTTTTCAAGGCACATAATGGAGAGACTGCTTTAAGCCAAAAGGAGAATCTCAGAGTCAGTGCTGGCTGTAAGAGAATAAAGATGCCCGGTCACTCTGCCCTCCCTTTAGCACTGATTTCACCAACCGCATTATTCCCAGCACAGGGAAGTGCTGAGACCAAGTCACTTGGTGCAACTACTCTCTTCTGTTGCAGAGGAGGTTACAGCTACTCTCCAGATTCTCTCTTCCTCAGGGGAATACTCTAGGAGTACTATATTTTACATCTGAAACAGAGCAGGGCTGACACTTTTCCCTGTGTGAATCAATACCGTAACAGCCACTGCGGCGTGCACCAGCAACACCAGCACCTCACGCCGCAGCGCTGAACCTCCCGCCCGCTCCTCCTGAGCTGCAGCAGGGGCAGAGCCGGGAGGGCTGCAGGGCAGACCTCTGCCTCCTCTGCCAAATCAAATGCCACCTTCACACGCACAAACTAAGAGCGTATTTGACTATCAGGAGGTATCTGGGGCAGGAGACTAACGTACAAAGAGGATAAAATTCTGCTCACCCACCATTCATTGAGAAGGGCTTTGTCCATTGCTATTACTGACTGTTAAAATTCAAAATAAATCTGTTTTCTCACTGTTGGTGGCATCAGCACCATTTCCTGTCCCCCTTCCCACAGACCCTTAATAGCAAAGGTATTTCACAGGCAAACATTTCTTTTTTAAAAGGCAGAGCTCATCTTATTTTAGAACCCAGCATCTACGCCAAGACTTCACACTGTGCTGAATGCATTACAGCATCTACCAAAAGTGCAAAATACATTTTAAAAATGGTCAGGCAATACACTGAATAGTTGTGGTTTCTGAACACTCGCCAGTTTTAGTTAGAGGGTTGGGTTTTCCCTGTGTGACTTATGGGCACATTGAAAAAGATATGTGTAAAGTGTTTTTGCAATCTACTGTATCAAAGCAAGTAGATTTGCAAATGCTTTTGTTCACCAAAGCACAGCACATCCAGAACTATCCCTATATTTCCCTTACCCCTAATGTGTTGTTATTCCTTTTCAACATGAAATACCATATAAAGAAGTTATATTGACAGTTCCGAACACCAAAGTCTAGAATACAAGAACCTGGTCATTTGTGGGAATAGAATGCTGTCACAACCAGAATAAAAGATATTAATTTTTTATTAATTTTAAAAAAAAGGATAAGAAACCTCCTCCCCCCCCCCCAAAATAAAAAATAAAAGAATAGGAAGCACAATGAGCAAAATCTGGACTGGGACAAATGAGAATGAGTGGCCTGGTTCCTAGAATTACCTGCAAGTCTTGGTTTGCAGACAGTACTGCAAGCACCAACCACAGGATTCAGCAATCAGATCCATATCTCATGAGAAATCATGATCTGAACCTTTCACAGATCTCAGCCTTGTCCTGATTTGAGTTTGAAAATAGTCTGGGATGATTTTTTTTTTTCCCATTATATTTTAGTTATGGGCACTTCTGGTGAAAAAGAGCTGAGAGAGAAGCCAGCAAACCAGCAGGCAGCCTTTGTGAAAGACTGAAACAGGATCAGGGTTCTCCCTAAGGAGAGAAAAATAGCTGCAGATGAGTCGAGTAAGAGAAATCTAGAGGAAAGCAGAAGGCAGCTTAACAGATTTTTAGAAGCCCAGCAGCAAGTCCTATTGGAACCCTGATTTCATTAAGTAGATGATCAAAGATGATAGATCAGAGGGTGTGAAACCAGAGCTGGTTGGCCATTTTCTAACATAGTTGTTTTTCAAAAGAAAATGTCAGTGAGTTGAAACCAAAGCTTTTGGCAGGAATGTACACACTAACTTTGTCTGGAACATCTTCTTGGGTACAAGATGGAACTTCTGATCAGAGGAATTAAACCCCAAGAGCAGCCAACAACCCCATCACTAGGCCAGTGCCCTAGAATAGCATTCAAATCCCTACAACAAAGGTGAGGAAACCCCCAAGCTAACAGTGACCCTTGAGGGTGAGTCTACCCGCCTCTGGTTGCACCAGCCCAGAAGAGTTTCATTCCAGTGAACCTGCACTCAGACTAATAAACCCTGCTGCTCTCTGGATACACCCGGACCATTTTCACTAAACCAACTCACACCAAACTTGCCCAGTGTCTCTGCACTCACCTTCCAGTAGGAACTACCTCAAGAGTGTCTGGACCTCAGGTTACACCCATGCCACTGGCATTCTCATGGGTGGGACATAAGTTTAGAAAAATAGATATATATTGAGATCACTGACCTTTTTGTTTTGTCACTTCATTTCAGAATGTTACTCAAATGCAAATTATATATTCTCTTATCCACAGAAAATTTATTAAAATTCATATAAACAGAAGTTATGAAGCTGGAGAAAAAAAAAAAAAAATCTCATGACCAAAGCAGTAACGCCAAGGTAGGAATTTACTTCATTTCCTCATTCAGCATTTTATTCAAAGTTCTACATTCGTGTGAATGGTTGGCGAACACTGATTTGACTAACACACTATTGTCCAATGGAAAGATGTTCCATCTGAGCTCCACAAATCAGAATGCAGTCTGTGGTCATACCACAGGTATATTTTTATCTCCTCTGCATATTTTGATTTTCTCTGTGTTTTCCAGTTTCCTTTTAAACTTCTCTTCCAATTGTCCAGAGAGGTCTGCTAACAGCCCTTACAGAGCTCCCCTAAACAGGAGGCAGATACGTTTCATATCTGAGACTGCCTGTTAGCTCAGTACCAAAAACTGCTCCCAGGTGCATGCAAACACCTCAGGAAAGACTCAGCATGCGTATAGAGAACACACACCTGTGGATTTCTACCCTTTCTTATGCAGAAATGCCCACGATTCTTCAACAGGCAAAGCTCCTGAGGACCCGCATGCCCTGACATGATCACAGAATCATAGAATCATAGAATGGTTTGGGTTGGAAGGGACCTTAAAGATCCCCCAGTCCCACCCCCCCTGCCATGGGCAGGGACCCCTTCCACTAGACCAGGTTGCTCCAAGCCTCATCCAGCCTGGCCTTGGACACTTCCAGGGATGCGGCATCCACAGCTTCTCTGGGCAACCTGTCCCAGTGCCTCACCACCCTCTCCAGGAAGAACTTCTTCCTGATATCCAATCTAAACCTCCCCACTTTCAATTTAAACCCGTTACCCCTTGTCCTGTCACTACAGACCCTTGTAAAAAGTCCCCCCCAGCTTCCTTGTAGCCCCTTCAGGTACTGGAAAGCTGCAATGAGGTCTCCTCGGATCTTTCTCTTCTCCAGGCTGAACAAGCCCAATTCTTGCAGCCTTTCATCATAGGAGAGGTGCTCCAGCCCTCTGATCATCTTCATGGCCTTGTCTGGACTCGGTCCAACCGGTTGCTATCCTTCTGATGTTGCGGGTTCCACAGCTGGATGCAGCACTCCAGGTGGGGTCTCACCAGAGCAGAGTACAGGGGGAGAATCCCCTCCCTCGACCTGCTGGCCACACTTCTCCGGATCCCGTGTCTTGGAACAATGACTGCATAAGCCACTTTCTTATGCACTGAAACTAGCCCAGCTATTAATTTTGGTAATAGTATCAGTGACTCCTGTGACTTCGCATGCCAGTTATTTCCAGCTTAATTTACAGTTTGACCATTAGTCAACTGTTAAATTATGCCTCACGATAAAATAAGGTTTAGATCTCCTTCTTGAACAAATATGATCAGACTTAGGAAAAGTGAAAGCAGATGGGAAGTTCTATTGCAAAATTGCTGCGGAAACAAAAAAGGAGGAAAAAATCAATGGTGTAATTTTGACGAAAATAAAATTCAGATGGAATGAGATAATGTGCAAATCATTTGGTGAAAAATTCATCTCCAAATATGATTTAAGAGACATTTCAGTGCCATGGTTACACATTTAATTTCCAAAACCATGAAATGTTCCATTATTGTAATAGCTTTGATTGGCTGTGATTCTGCCAGCAAAACTACTACAGTACTGTTATAATGATAAATTTTGCTGCAAAAAAAGGGGTTATTATGTAAGAATGACTCTTTCAGATATTTACAGGGAGAAAATATTTATTTATTTTTTGGCCGGCTTATTTATTTATTTATTTCAAGAGGTTATCACGAGAGAGGATGGATTGAAAACAAACAAAGAAAGAAAATTGGGGCAAATCAATACAATGCTCTCGATTAGCCTAAGGTTTTCATATTTAAAATTGTTTCAGGGTTTCAGAAAAACACAGAAGCAATCTACAGCTATTACTAGTTTTTTAAGATGTGTGTTTTCACCTCTCTGACTATTCACTGATCCTTTGCTTCCTTCCTTTCTGCCTCCTCTGTCCTGTCTCCACTTCTCAGCCACCTGATAGTCTGGAAATGAAAATATGTTTTCCTGTTATCTTTCTTTTGCTTTTTTTCCATTACTACTCAGATAGGAATATATATATATATTTTTGAATATTTAGCTAGCTAGCTACCAATCCATACAAATAGATTAACATTACACAGATGTGTGCATCTGAGTCAAAATTAATTACAAAGGTCACGAAATATGAAACAATCCCACCATAATGTCTCAGAAAGAATATCCAATAAATGTCATACTACATACGAAGTGCAGTAAAAATTCAATGCAGACTCATTTTCATTTAAATTTCACAAGTGCTGTGGGAAATACCTTTCATCACTGCTCCTGAAACCTGAGAGCAAACCTGCCGCTTTGTGCTAGGAAGTTCAAGTGTAAATTTGTAAAATAAATCTTCCTTAGTCCTTTGAGGGTAAACTAGATTAGCAGACAAAAGCAGCAGAAGTAAAAATATACCTACAAGCACATTCAGCAACAAATAAAGGCAACAAACAGGAAGGTGTATATTTGCAAGCAATGGTCTGGTAAAATTATATATCCTTTTCTTCAGAATATGATCAAAAATGTTCAGAATTAGGCCAGGAAAAGATAAAGGGAGAACACCCCCACAGCTTCTACTGTTTTCTCCAGATTGCCAAGTGTGTTTTAAGACAAAGATAACCATAAAAAGCACAGTGTAATTGGTGAAAGTAATAAACTTGCCTTACAGATCTGTCTCTAAGCAAGTTCCCTCCTGAAATTTTCCTACCGTGCGGTGGCAGGTTAAGGTGGCAACTGGTAAAAGGTACTGCCAGAGAGGCAATCTGGGAGATCCTCATCACAAGCTGGGACCCTGTGCCTCAGTAGTAAACTATCAGGAGCCTTCACCGTACAAACACACAGCGCAGACCTGGAGGGCAGGTAGTCCTGGGGAAGTCCCGCTGCTGCTGTTTTTTCCAAGCCACTGAGCTGTCACGCTGTCACCGAATGTTCGGAGGCACAAAGGCCTTTGTTTAGCAGCTCTGCCACTTTTCCCAGGGCTCTCACTCCCAGACTGTGGCATGCTCACGTTCGTGAAAGTCTGGGTACACCTACATCTCCAGTACCAAACTTGCTGGATTGAGTCCATCTGCTGTTGCCTCCTTCATTTTGTGGCTGTTTGGAGCCTGGACAGACAGCTTGCAGTGCCTCTCAAAAGATGGTGTAGGCAAAACCATGGTCTGCAGGCCCAGGACCAGATTTATAATGCCATCACCATATGTCTCCATTCAGAACACACAGCATGTACGTCAAGTCCAAGGAAGAGCGCTCTCATTAGACATTTCCAGGCACACCTTAGGCCATTCAGACATGCTTTTATGGCTCCCACCAAGTATTATGCACAGCTAGACCCTTGACAACAAAGCCTTTGCGTTCACAAGTGGATGAGTGTGGAAATTGTTCCATTAATGGCGCTGCATGGATATTCCTAACTGCCTTAGGAGCAATACACTACCGTTTTTTCATCCCACAGAGGGCTTGAATTAATGGATACGCATCTAACCTGTGTATTGTAGTCACAACCTACTTGGCTGAAGCAGTTACTTAAACTCGTCACTGAACAGCTCATACTACTATTGCACACAGCGCTGACTCAACATCCCTCTCAATGCCATGCTCAGCATGGCAATATTGCGGGGCCTCAGAGGATGATGATGTTCTGCACTGGAGGCTTTGAGAGTGAGTCTGTAAGAAGATGATTCAGAATATGAGTGATTCCAAAAGAGCCTCTAGATTCATTCCCATCTGCCCTACTCCCACACCACACTCAATGTGTTTCTTCCCACTCACTAATAACAGCTCTTGCCTCCTACATGCTATCAACACCTGACTGTCTTTTCTCACTGCAAAACAGTAAGCTCTTATAATGCATTCAAAGCACAATTTTGTCTGACACTTTTTTTTTAGCTAATTCTGTTAAGGGTTTGTTAGGTTTTTTTCCCTGTTAGAGCTGTTTCATTTGTAGGAGCAAATAAGCCTGAATGTCTCCTGCCACATCTGCTGTCATCCCATTATTCAATATGCAAGGCCAAAGCCTGCTAAAGGTTACACTTCACACAAAGGGATTGCCTTTTCCCACATACACTGAACCTGATGAGGAAGCTGTGACCAGATAGGTACCTCTCCATTCATCCCTAGTTGATGTGCTGTGGCAAGCAAAAAGCTGGGAATTGATTCCTATGTGGGCAATTCTACCTACTTCCATCCTTGCAAAGAAAATCCACAGGTGTCAGGCAGTGCTTTTTTCTTTCCCTTAAAATGCTCCCACATCTCTCCCTTACGCTTAAGTCTTTATAGTCCTTATGAACCTTACAGTCCAGCAGACTGAGTTCAAATGAAAAAATAAGATTGAGAGAAGACACTGCACACTCTCCCTGACCATGCCTGATACAGGACACAGCCCTGCTCCCAGATGTAGAGCATGTTTCATTTCTCCAGTAACATCGTCATGGCGATTGGGACTCCTGGCAAGCCACGAAGGAACCTACCTAGCCAGAACACTTTAATGATGTTTTAGGACCATAATGGATCAGAAAGTTCTGCCAATATTAAGTTTTTTACACAGAAAAGAAAAAAAAAATATGGCCAGCAAAATTTCCACACAGGCTTCTCTATTTTTAAAGTGTTCACTTTTCCCACCTAATGATTAAGCTTAGCAAGGAAAAATCAGGGAAGATAGAGAAGCTAGGTTTCAAAAATTTCTGCATATGGAATAAAAAGTTTCAAAAAGCTCCAGGCTGACTAATGCCGTCATGCTAGAAAAACTGAGAGAAATACAGGCCAGTGTGAACTCTAACCTTAATATTACTGCAACTTTATCCACATATTTTGCCATGGTTTCCTAAAGAAATGAGGCTCACACAGTCACATAAAGCCAGCTTGTCTGTGTCTGATTATAAATTCCCTCTCCTCCAGTAACTCTGAAGCCATTGGCCAATTTTAACCAACTCTGCCAGAAAAGCAGAGGTCTGAGAAATAAACACCTCCTATTTCTAAAGGGCGGATAAGCGACACTCTCAGAAGAGCAAGGCTTTTCCTTGCACTCCCACTAGGAAGAAAACATGTCCTGGAAGTTTAGGAGCAGCTTTCTGCTATCTGTTTCACAGAGTTCTGACAGGTGGTGACACAATGTTGGCAAAGAGAGTAGCTGCAACAGGCACTCACATTACATTACACATAGGACCTTGGCTATCTCCCCTCAATTAGAGGGAGACCAGAGCAAGGGATGGGAGGAAGAGAGACATCCAGTCTGGTAAGTCCAGCAAAAAAATGCCACTGATCTCAGCTAGTTGGGCACAATGGGCCCTCAGTAATAAAGTGAACAACTCCATCCACTTCCCAAGGCATGCCAGCGCTGCGGGGAGATACTCTCACATCAGGCTTTCCAAAAGCTGCCTCCATTTGGTTCCATGCTATTCTGCAGCACAAACTCAGCAAGCACACTTTCTGAGCATGACACCTGGGCTTGCAGGAGAGGGAAGCCAGCACTCACATACACACAGGTGCTCATGTTGTAAAGCACATGTCCAAAAAGCTGAGTGTACAAAAAAGCGGTGCCCTTTGTGCACTCTTCTGGGAGCTGGGAGCCACATTAACAGCTGCACAGTGGGGGCAGAGTAAGCAAGAAGATCAGATAGGTCAATTAGATGCAGAAGGAAATGGAAAACCTCAGCTCTGAATTTTCTATAGAACCTAGGTTCGGAAAGAGCACAGGACTTCACCAGTCTCCCTGTTTATTTGGAATTATGCAGGTTTTCCACAACCAGAATTTTCCAGCTCTCGGTGTGCTGCACACTCATGAGCCAGTTGTTTCCTGCTTAGTTAAACAGGCTCATTATTTATTATAAATTCCAACACAATCAGCTGATCTTATCCCTCGCATATAAATCTCTGCCGAGTTGTGCCAGGTGTGAGAATTAATACACTGGTGTGCACAGGGGAGGAGGACTGCACAGACGAGCATCTTCCTCTCCCGCCCTCTAACCCCACAGCCCTGCTTGCACGCAGGCGCCCTCAGAATGGGGCACCCACCCCCTTGCCTGGGCCCAGGCCCGCACCACCTGCCTACAG
>NW_010236413.1:0-12058 GCF_000690775.1 Eurypyga helias
ATGGGGGTTATGTTTTCCCTTTTCTTACAATCTGATTTCTATCAGATCATAAGCCTTTTCCCCCTTGGTTGGTTAGACCACACGAACAGTGGATCTCTCCCGCATTTTGTCATTTTGCCTTGATTTAATGAGACCTCACAAGTCCTGTAACTAAACTTTGCACCAGTGAAACTGTATGAACAACACAGGAAACTGAGGGTCAGCAGTGCAATGGCAAAGGTTTTGATGGCTTTGGATGCTGTGCCCTGAGGCTACTTATTACAACACATGGGAGAAGGAATGGAAAAGTAGCTACAAAGAAGAAGGACGCAGTAGCGGGAAAGATGGTGAATTGCTTTGAAGTAACATTAGGAAATGCTATGGAGAGGGATGATGCCTCACTCAGATTTTGGTTTTATTTCCACAAGAAATTACCAGCTATGTGCCTGCTTGCAGAGTTCAGCCATTGGCATCGAAAGCTACTTCCAAAGCTTTTATTGAAAATGGACCCCTTGCTTTTTCCCAAAATATACAACAGTCTGCCCTGAAGTGTAATAATGCATGTACAAAATTAAAGTAACTATGAACAACAGGTGTGTTTTTCATCAGATGGTGGCCATCTGAGCTTAGATTTGGGCAGTCAACCCACCTAACTTCACACAGGAGAACATTCCATATTGTGGAGATCTTCACCAGATTTCCAGAAGATAATGAACTTACACACAATTGGAACATGTTCACCAGAAGACCAGCACAACAATTCCAGGGCTTGAAGCGCTTGCCCTGTGAAGAAAGGCAGAGGACAGCAGATTTGTCCACACTGGAGAAGAGAAAGCTTTGGTGGGACAGAACAGCAGCTTTACAGTACCTGAACTGCACTATGACAGCTTTCACTAATCTCTTTCCTAACCCCATCAGTTAAGATTTCACTGCTTATCTAATGTCCAGAGGCAACATTTCACAAAGGAGTAGTGAGATACTAATCCACGTGAGCCTCCCCCACCGCTTAATAAGAAAAGACATCGTGTCTTCAGGTGTGATGGGGAGAGGTGGAGGTGCCTGCCTTGATCAGCAGTCTCACAACCTCAAAGGGAAATGGAAGCAGAGAACACATAGGGCCTCTCCCTGAACTTCAGTCTCACACCCATAACACTGAGCACCAAAGACTCTCTTCTTAAGGATGGGGGGGCTGTGGGGTGGTGTCTTGTCATGTTCCTGCTTATATCATACAGACATGAAAAGAAACTAATTCTTATGATTTGCTACAGACATTTTACTTCACAGATTCCTAGTAAATGTCTCCTCGGTTGGAGGGGAAAAAGAAAAGAAAAAGCATTCTTCAAGTCATCAGCTTACACACGTCTTATTATAGCAGTCTCTTCACTTAAATTCTTGCATGCTGATGACAACACTGGTACACACACATGTCATCGGAGCTGTTTATAGCCACTCTTTCATTTAATGCATCTCATCTGCTAGGTTTTTCTGCTTTACCATGTTATCATTTAAATCTTTATCTATAAATCAAAGTGGTATATAAACCGCTTTGTCATCCTTTGTTTTGAAACAGCTGTACAGTAAGCAGAGACTGCTTCAAAATAGGAAAAGACTAAAAGGCAGGCTAGGATACGCATAGAAATTAAAAAAAAAAAAAAAAAGATGGGTTTTCTTACTGGTAACCAGTGGCACATAAGGGTGTTTACAAAAAGAATATGAGAGGTGAAAAAAACCGAGATAATGACACTTTCTGGATGCAAATGGGATTTATTCCTCTCTATAATCAGGCCAAGAATAGCAATCTAAGGGAGTACCATGTGGAAGAATTAGGGCTGAATTATTTGCAGGAGGCTCCTAGGACACAGATGCTAAAGCAAAAATTCAGTTGCATAAAAAGAGGACCTAAGATGTTTCTGCTATGTTAATAAGCTTTCATTGACAAGTTCTGATCCTTGCCAACATACTCAGACCACTCTCACGCCCTGCCACTCCTGTGACACCATTACTACTGAGAAGACTAAGTTGTAGCTACATTGCTTTTGTTCTCTACCCAGTAACAGAAAATGCACAACCACTGTTCAGTTCAAAAGGCTGCAGAACCTCTGAGATAGTACTGATGGAAAGGGTTTTCTGCACAGCACAGGATGCCATTTTCCTAAGTTTGTTTGCATTCTTGACACTATTAACTGCATTTAATATTTGCACTCCTCTTCTGGAGGTGTATCTCACCCTGGAGAGTCAATCTGATCCAAACATGGACCATAGGTTTCTCCCAGCAAATGGGCAGAGGCTAAAGTGCAGTGATGTAGACAAAGACCTACTGTCCAGTCCGTATGGCTTTGGCACAACGTTCAAAGCAAAGGCACACCACATAAGATCAGGTATCTCAATAGATAGCTTGCATGAGGTAGTGTATGCCATACATCCTTACTGCTAAATCATCTTAAGCATTAGCCATGATTTTTTAACATCACATCCAGCATTCCTATTAGCCTGAACTGTAGTTCTCACTATTCTTGTTATGCACTTAAACATCCAAACACCTCAAGCTTCCTTAATCTCTTGGTCCCAAGAGACTGCTGTCCTGAGAACAAACTTAGGAGATTTCAGGTACTTGGGGTTTTGGTGAATATGGGGGGAAAAAAAATGAAAAGGACCCTTAGTCAGTTAATCTGTTCTAAATATTGATGAAATGTGAAGACTAAAAAGTTAAGAATTACTTCTGAAAGAATCCTATTTGTATTTCAACTTTGGAATTGTCTCCAACACCAAAAAATGTTGGAGAAAGACTGTAGGCATCATTCGCTTTTCCATAAAACCCGAATATACTTGTTGGAACCTTCTTCTACCTAAGGAATGAGCTTAGTATTTGGAAAACTTAGGGAATGCAATACCCCATATTGAACCTTTATATCATAAATATCGATTAATAACCAAGAATGGACAACAGTTTTTGCGGGGAAGGAGTGAAGGAAGATATACCTCTAGCAAAACATATATTACAAAAGCAAATAGAAGCTGTAATTAGCAATTTTCAGGTGTAACTCCAGCAATATCCCTGATGACAGTATAGTCAGCAAAAATCAGAAGTGCTAATTAATTTATCATCTTTAATTCCAGCAGCTTACTTAAAATAGAAGGTAACTTGTGCATTATTATTTGTACTTCCATGCTTCATCCAAGGTCTAGTCTTCTCTAAGACTCTATTCCAGCTATTGGAAATTTCCAGAAGGTAAAAATAAAAAAAAGATTTGTGCCAGACAAGAAAATCATGATAGATATAAAAGACATGACATAAAATTAGATCTCCAGTATTCACAAACTTTAATCATGCCACAGCTGTGACAACTGTTCTTAGGCAAATTCCAATATTACAAAACTGCTTTTTAACAAAGCTATCATGGTTACCATCAGTTTAAGCAGGCTTTAAGACTCCAATCTCTAAAAAGTACATCAAATCTAAAGTTACAAAGAATTGCTATTCCCATCTTGCATAAATATGTACTGAGGCCATAATATTGCTAGAAACAAAATGCCTAATTCCTTCTTATAGTTACCACTATAAAACCCAAGTTACTTAATTAACCTGCTGACACCTTTTCCTCCTCTATACAGGAAACAATTTAGTAACAGGTCTTTGAATGAACATTAAGACACCTTGAAGTTTTCCACAAAGCAAATCAAAGCAAACAAACAAAACCCCACACATCCTTCTGTAACTATCAGCTTCATTGCTAAGACATGCAGCCTATGGGAAACTTGTATTCACATTTCATGTTCCCTTTTAATCCAGGAACTATAAGGGAAATTTCCCATGTCTGATGTGTGGACCATAACCAGTGGAGCAAGTGACAGAATGACAGCTACAGTTTTATATTTTACCCCCAGTATAAAATCCACTTAGCAAGCTCAAAAATTCAGGGTGGTGGGAAGAAAAAAGATGCCTGTATTTGATGAAATTTAGTCTTGGGTCTAAAACTGACATTTCCAACTGAAATTAAATCAGTTCCACCAAAAGTCTGATCTTTGACTGGATTCTCCAGCAAAAAACTTGTCTTCTCCAAGAAATCCTCACCACAGCTAGATTATTTCTGTTCAAATGCAAGTGGGTTTGGTTTTTTGTTTTTAACTTAGACTTAAATCAAGAAAATTCTGAGAAGTCTACAAAGTAGATAGGCACAAGGCTATGGCAGAAACAGATTGCTGAATATTGCTGTCCAAGCTTACATCACTGCCTTTTCCCAAGACTATCCTGAAAATCCGATGGTACTGGAAAAATTAATTTATGCAGATATGCTCATTTCAGTACTTTTTACTGAATATTTAAGAGTCCTAAATCTAACCTAGAGTTACAAAGCAGGTTTAAAATCCAACCCTAAGATAGTCCACCTGGCACCGGAAGGTAGGTCCTTGTCTGTCTGTATGTCTTCCTTTCACTGAACGGGATTTCTTTCAGGGTCTAACACAGTGTTCTGGCAAGCTTCAAAACCCACAGAGAGCCTGGACAGCCAACTCATCCTTCCCAGTGGGAGCAAGTGAAGAATTCAAACAGTTATCTTAATTTTCTTGCTTTTCAAAACACAGTTTACGACTGTATGACTGCAGTTTGGTAGGTTTTCCTTCATAATTAGTTTAAATGCCTTCCTATTTCCTTTAAACTAAAAAATTCTATTCTTGATAGAGCATTCTGAGGTTTTTCAAGTCTCACGCTGTATCAATCTAACAGAAGCAGAAGCATTTATTTGGCATAATTTGCCTCTTCCCCAATTAATTTTAAAAACATTATTATGCAAGGGAGAGGGGGGAAATCTATTTAACATTTTTTTAATGTTAATATTTGTAAATCTATGTCTACTTTCAATCACTTAACACACTGTACCTAAAGCAAACGATATTTCAGTTCTGCAAATGGGGATGAGAATCTGATTCTGAAATAAGCAACGTAAATGTTCTTCAACCCCAATAATACTATAAATAAAACAGTATTTAATGTAAATCTATTTCTCTGGACAAAGTACTTAAAGTACTTCATGCCTTCTTTGCCTCAGTCTTTAAGAGCAAGGCCAGTTGTTCTCCAAGTGCCCAGGCCCCTAAACTGGAACATGGGGAGCAGAAGGCAGCCCCCACAATGTAAGGGGAAATGGTTACTGCCCTGCTGCACCACTGAGACACATACCAGTCAGTTAGGATGGATGGGATCCACCCAAGGGTACTGAAGGGGATGGCAGAAGTGCCACTCCCACCGTTTATCAGCAGTCCTGGCTAATGGGGAGGTCCTGGTTGACTGGAGGTTAGCAAATGTGGCACCCATCTACAACAAAGGCTGGAAGATGGATCTGGGAAACTACAGGCCTGTCAGTCTGACCGCGGTGCCAGAGAAAGTTGTGGAGCAGATCATCTTGTGAGCCATCACATGGCACATACAGAACAACCAGGCAATCAGGATCAGTCACCATGGGTTTATGAAAAGCAGGTGCTGCTTGACTAACTTGATCTCCTCCTATGACCCACTACAAGACTTCAGTAAAGCCTTTGAAACCATTTCCCACAGCATCCTCCTGAAGAAACTGGCTGCCCTCAGCCTGGACAGGCGTACTCTTCACTGGGTAACATAATGGCTGCACGGCTGGGCCCAAAGAGTGGTGGTGAATGGAGTTCAATTCAGTTGGCAGCCGGTCACAAGTGGTGTTCCCCAGGGCTCAGTACTGTGGCCAGTTCTGTTTAATACCTTTGTCAATGATCTGTATGAGGGGATTAACTGCACCCTCAGTCAGTTTGCAGATGACACCAAGTTGGGTGGTCATGTTGATCTGCTTGAGGGTAGGAAGGCTCTACAGAAGGATCTGGAGCAGCTGGATTAATGGGCCAAGGCTAATTGTATAAGTTCCACAAGGCCTAGTGCTGGGTCCTGCACTTGGGTCACAACAACCCCCTGCAACGCTAAGGGCTTGGGGACAAGTGGCTGAAAAGCTGCCTGGAGGAAAATGACCTTGAGGTGTTGGTTGACACCTGGCTAAATATGAGCCAGCAGTGTGCCCAGGTGGCCAAGAAGGCCAATGGTATCCTGGCTTGTATTAGAAAAAGCGTGGCCAGCAGGACCAGGACAGTGATTGTCTTCCTGTACTGGGCATTGGTGAGGCTGCACCTTGAATTCTGGGTTCAATTTTTGGCCCCTCACCACAAAAAAGACACTGAGGTGCTGGAACATGTCCAAAGAAAGGCAATGAAGCTGGTGAAGTGTCTAGAGCACAAGTCTTAAAACAAGAGGCTGAGGGAGCTAAGGTTGTTTAGAGGAGAGAAGAGGAGGCTTACTCTCTGCAACACCACAGAAGGAGGTTACCAAGAGGTTGGTGTCAGACTCTTCTCCCAAGTGACAAATGCCAGGACAAGAGGAAATGGTCTCAAGTTGAACCAGGGGAGTTTTAGGTTGGATATTTGGAGACATTTCTTCGCCAAAAGGGTTGTCAAGCACTGGAATGGGCTGCCCAGGGCAGTGGTTGAGTCACCATCTCTGGATGTATTTAAGAGATGTTTAGATGGATGAACTTGGCAGTACTAAGTGAACAGTTGGTGCACCTTTATGATCCTAAAGGACTTTTCCAACCTAAACCATTCTGTGATTTTTTTAATGCTAAAACAACCCCCAACACCATGCAAAATTTTGTAGTTCAACTGTTGATATGCTGTTTTACAGAACAAAAAGCCAATGATTATAGTCTTGCAGTTAGACCAATTTCTGAATGGTAATGAACAGGTTTGGGTGTTTGCATATATTAGTAATGTTACAACGGTTCTAACACCATTTAGTGCTTGCCTCCTATTAATCAAGCTCTCAGGTAATATTTCCAGAGACTCTAGACATCATACAGATTTTGAATGAAAGCATCTGTCTCCAAGAGTCTAATTCAACAGATGAATCATGACTATAATTTTTCCCCAGGTATTAATTTGTGATCCTTTGGGTGTTTTAAGCACAAAACACTTGCTTCCCAAAATGGAGGCCGAGTTGAATATTCAGGGCTTGGGACAGGTTTTAGGTCTTGCTAGAGAACTAGCTGTGAGCAGGCATAGATGGGAGAAATAGCCAGCAAGATAGGAAATCAGGATTCTAGTGCCTGCAGATATTCAAGCCTGGTATGCAGCAGCAGTCACTGCTACACCAAGCACCAGCATTGATCTGAATGAGAAAATAGGAGCACTCAGGAGCAAAGCAGAAAATGAGAGAGAAAGAGAGAGAGCGCGCACGAGCAACTAGCCTAATAATTATTCGATTACAGAAAGTAAAAATATTGCTTAAGAAACAAGATGTTTTCACTGAACTGAGAAACAGAAGCCTACCAGTCTCTGTAGGATTCAATTAAAATTCTTCAAGCTTTGCTTTTAGACGCCTGCTGGTAACAGGCTCTTGATGGACTTCACTACATCTAGAAATTCTGCATCCAAGCCATGTAATACATGACACTTTTTCTGAGAAGACTGTTTTATTTTATTTTATTTTCTCAAATCTCCAGAGCACAAGTCAATTAAGACACAATAGCAAGCTTCTCGAACTGAGAGGTCATACTGTAGGGCAACTTACTCCGCAGTAGAACAGATAATCATCTTAAGTATTTTGCAAAGCCTCAAAACAAGTTTCTCCGGCCTTCCAAAGATCAATACTAATGTGCCCAACCTCCAACCAAGCTAAGCATGATTCACTGGAATATGTTTTTACCGTGCAAAAATGAAAGGAAAACTTTGTTAGGCTGAAGGGTTTCATTTAGGACCACAGCTTTCACAGCAGTAAGTGCAGAAATACTACCTTGTATACATCTCCTTCTCTAAGTTAACCCCTTTGGAAGCTGTATGTACTGGTGTTTTTAATAAAAGGCTCACAGAGAAACATCAGAGGTTTCTATTTCTTTTGCCCCCCAGGTCTGCCTCACTTCTATAGGTTTTGCAGCCAATTTTGCCCTTGATTATTTATGCATAACTCACTGAAATCAATCAAGAGATTTTGCATATACGTATGGCCAAAGGCAAGAGGAAAGGCATTAGTGTTGGATTTTCACAAATATGCAATACTGACTTCTCCCATTGAAGTCAAAGGGAATTTTACCTCTGTCTTCCAGTAAGGAGCAAAGATAAATCAATTTTTGAATGCTTAGAAAAATCTCACCCCTAATTTGCCCATATTGCTGGTAGTATAATCTCAATACCACAACCAGGCAAAGAGCCAGAAGTATTGGGCCTGTTGTCCATCTGGGATACAACTTCTGCTCAAAGCTACTGCACCAGTAAAGGAAGCCAGCAGTTGCACATAAGCATCCAATGTGCAGAGAATAGAGGTAAACCTTAGTTCACACAGATTTTTCCAATGCATTTTGACTGACATTCCACATAATCTTTTAGAGGAATAATAACCTGTACCATATTTTTCAATATCCTCTCTTTTTCTGAGAGAAGAGTTTCTACACTAACCTATACAGACACAACCACCACACACCTTCTGAAGAGCTGCATATCAGTGTCCAACGACAAGCATAATTGCTGTGCTTCCGTACACCCTAAGCTAATCTCAAAAAAAAAAAAAAGCAATGACCCAGTTTCACACTTCATGTTCTTCAGTTCTTCAGCATTTCCTAGAGCACAGGAATCCAAACGCTGTGCCACCTTTTAAATCTGCTCTTATTATTTCAAGGTACATAATCATTAAGACCTATGTGTACTGAGGCTGAACACCTCTAATATTCCAGCTGAGATGTTATCTTTTATAACACAGCTTTCAGATCCAGCATGACACATAGCTTGAGTTCATTTAAAGAAAATGTCTTTTATTTCTCTCTCTTTTTTAAACACACCATTTCCATTAGTTTATAATTCAATATGTTAGCAAAATAAGCTGCTTTTTAATTAGACTCTAATTTAACCAGGTCTCTTTATCTCACGGATGAGAATTGTCTAGACCGAAATTATTGTTTACTCCAAGCGTTAATGCTTCGTTGTCTGCTCTGCTTATAGTTCTCTCTTGTACTGAAAGCTGACCCACTCTGGACACCAATTCTGCAGTTGTTCATTCATCACTTCTTGTTAACCAGTGAATAGCAGTTTGCTACTTACTGCCATCGGAGTTCCCAAGCTCTTTTGTATCCAGTGACTAATTCCACCATCAGTCCCATACTGACTAATGAAATGTACTTGCCTTTTGGGTGATACTGTCTCACAAAGCCTTCCTGAAGTCATAATACATTATATCTTTTTCTTTACCCCTGTCAAGTCTCATTGACCATGTCTCCTTCTCGGAGAAGTTAATTGGATATGTGAAGCACGACCTCCTTTTCATTAACCCACACTGACTCCTTGACCGGTCTGTATCTATCCAGCTTTTCCTTAATTTCATTTTAATTAGTGGCTTGAATCTTTCCTAATTCAAAGGTTACGTGTGCACATATGCCATTTTCTCACTTATTCTTTAATTCTTTGCTAGCTGTAACCATTACATCACAGTGAATTCACATTCAAACTGATAACTGATCAAGATGAACCTCTTTTTCTCCTACTCCTACACACAGACACACACATTCTCCAAAGAAAAGACAAAAAAAAAAGTAACCTTTTCTTTAAGCTCTGATATCAACATTAGAGCTAAAAAGAAATCTTATTTGTCATGAATTAGCAGATAATCAATCTATTATTCTCAGTGGGTCATCATTATGATCAAATGTTGGCAGTTAAATTACCTGCTTGGCCAATAACTCTCCCAAGAACTGAAAGTTTTCAGAAGTTCAAACTCTATAACAAATCAGCAGTCTGTCACATGAGAAGGTCAAAGCTTTAGGGATTAAAGAGAAATCTGTGAGAACCAAGTGGATATATCTTGATTAAACCACACTCTACATAAGTCTGTTACATAGAAGTTAAACTGTTTTATAAAAATTGAGACAACAGAAAAAAATCTGTGGGAAAACCAGGAATCTAACAGGAGGGAAAACAGGAAATGTGTAACCACAGAGTATAGTAAAATTATTATTTCACAGGAAAAATGACCTTTTTTTTCTTTAAATTTTCACTTAAATCTCTGTATACATGCATACATAATGGAAAAGAGAGTCAAATTTGAAACTGTTCTGCCTAAAATAGAACATTTTAAATAACCTTCAAATATACACTCAACCACATCCACTGCTCCACTTTTCATCAGGAAAAACTCGGTGTGCAGAATTTTTTTTTTATATAGAATGAGACTAAGTTTCTATCTTTCAAAATCCATCCATCCGTGTTCATATCAACCTTAGAAATTAACAGCAACTGGAATACCTAATAACAGACAAAGCCCACCAACACCAGCTATTTTATGTCTTTTACTGTAAATATATGGACCAGTTCGGTTTTTACAATCTGACTAGAATTTGACTTCTGCATCCATATTAAGGCATTTAAATAATGTGGCTTCATTCACTTAAATGCTGTATACCCAGCATATCAAATTAGCTTTTGGATCTTGTACTTACTGAACATAAATCTGAAATTTAGCCAACTGCAGTGCTCAAATAACAAATTTAAATATCTAATTTTAAGCATCTAGTTTCATCTTCCTGGATGAAAAGGTATATAGGCTTGTATCACACTTGAAAACCTTCTGAATTCTACAGTTTCATCTATTTTCTACTGTCCTTTAATATCTTGAGACCCAGTTGACATTTGCACAAGATTTACTGAGGTCTTATCCATCCTATAGGACCATTAGAATAACATCTATAATTCTGGGCTACTGTGCTTGTAGGAGAAACATTGAAAGTACTGACAGTTTTGATCAAAGGCTTAGATCAATTATCTCTTTATCCCCAATGCCAATATTCCACAGATCCAGTATTCTTCCAGCCCAGCTCCAAAATGGTTTTTTATAAATGAAATATATATTAAAAAACCCAACAACTACAACTTGTCCTAAATTGTCCATTTGAATCCAAATTATAATACCCCTACCCTGCTCTCCACCAGGACTTTAGACCCTCCTGGTGAAAAGAGGTTTCCCAGAGCTGGAGTTTTTTTCATTACTCTTTCTACTTAGAATCATGATAAAGCCAAAATATTTCAGTAAGTTTCTATAACTTCCTCTGTTTTCTTCACTTGCTACTACTTGAAAGTTGAAAGCTGTGTGGAAGAAGTTATCTTCTCAACTACCCAACAAGCCACTGAAAATCATGTTTCTGATTCACTCCTCTAAGCCTCCCTGCCAATCTGCCTAGTGAACGTTGATTTTAAGAAGTCATTCTGTTTCACAGAAATATTCACATCTTCTGTCACAAGTGTCTTTTCAGTATTCTCCCACAGGGCTTGCAGTCTCTTTCATCAACCTCTTGCTCCTTATACTTTACATTTGTATAACCATTTATTATTCATATTCACATTCTGGGTAATTTACCTTTCATTTTTGGTCTCAGCTTTCTTGATCATTTCCTTACCTTTTTTCTTTTGCCTCCTATAACTTCTCTTTCAGAGCTAACACTTCTGATTGAACCTAAGGGATTTCTTGGAAATTACATGTTAGCTCTCAGTGGGGTTTTCTTGGCAAAACATTTAAAAAAAAAAAAAAATTATAGATGTCTTGGCTGCATTTCTCCTGGTGTTGACTTCTTCCTGTATTTCCCTGGCCACCCATGCTGATCATTTCTGCCACTTCTTGAATATTTATTTCTTGAGTAGATAGGTATGTATTTGCTGAGCTCATGGTAATGTCTTTGGTACTTTGTATTAATTTCATTTCACATGTTTTGCTCAGACATATACACAACTACATTGCTGCAGAGGTACCCTGTGTTTGCCTACAGAGGCAGAATCAGTCTAAGTTATCTATCACACAGCAAATGAAAGTGCTAAGTTTTTTGCCTGCAATGTCTTCTTCCCTACGACAAGATAGCAAGGGGCCAAATTCTCCGTTCCTCATCACTTGACATGAAACTATGTCAGAATATCAATTTTCCATTTTTCAATCTATTGTAGATTGAAATCTACACAGTAGTAGTAATGTCTGTTGAAGTAGAAAGTGTACTCTGCATACTCACCGCTTTTTATATAAAATTTTAAAATTTTATACTTTATA
>NW_010236414.1:0-1293 GCF_000690775.1 Eurypyga helias
TTCTGGGCTACCAGCACACACTGCTCTCTCATGTTTAGCTTCTCATCAACCAATACCCCCAAGTCCTTCTCCTCAGGTCTGCTCTAAATCCGTTGTCCACCCAGCCTGTACCTGTGCTTGGGATTGCCCCAACCCAGGTGCAGGACCTTGCACTTGGCCTTGTTGAACTCCATGAGGTTGGCAGTGGCCCACCTCTCCAGCCTGTCCAGGTCCCTCTGGATGGCATCCCTTCCCTCCAATGTGTCAACCGCGCCACACAGCTTGGTGTTGTCAACAAACTTGCTGAGGATTGCACTCAATCCCACTGTCCATATCACTGACACAGATGTGAAACATTCCAACACTGATCACTGAGGAATTCCACTTGCCACTGGTCTCCACTCAGACATTGAGCCATTGACCATAACTCTCTGAGTGCAATCGTGAAGCAGTTCTTTATCCACTGAGTGGTCTGTCCATCAGATCTATGCCTCCCCATTTTAGAGACAAGGATGTTGTGCAGGACAGTTATGCTTTGCACAAGTCCAGGTAGATGACATTGTTTGCCTATCCTCTATCCGCCAAAGTCGTGACCCCATCTTAGAAGGGCACCCTATTAGTCACACAGGATCTGCCCTTGGTGAAACCCTGTTGGCTCTCACCAATCACTCCTTTTTTGACATGTGCCTTAGCATTGTTTCCTGAAGGATCTGGTCCATGATCTTGCCAGGCACAGAGATGAGACTGACTGACTGGCCTGTAGTTCCCTGGATCCTCTGTTTTTCTCCTTTAAAGCTGAGGGTTATATTTCCCCTTTTCTATTCGATGAGAACTTCACCAGGCTGCCACAGCTTCTTGAATATGATGGATAGAAGTTTTTCAACCCCATTCACCAGTTCTTTCAGGACCCACAGATGTACTTCATCAGGTCCTCTGGACTTGTCCACCTCCAGGTTCCTTATGTTATCCCAAACCTGATCCCCTCTAACCTTGGCCAGCTCTCCATTTTCTCAGTTCCTGCCCTTGCCTTCCGTGACTCAGGGGGTATGGCTTGCACCTTTGCCAGTGAAGACTGACATAAAAAAATCATTTAGCACCTCGGCTTTCTCCATATCCTAGGAAACCAGCTTTCCCATTTCCTTCTGAGGAGGGCCCACAGTTCCCCTGATCTTCCTTTTATTCCTTATGTACCTATAGAAGCCCTTCTTGTTGCCCTTGATGTCCCTGGCCCGGTTTAATTCTGTCAGGGCTTTAGCTTTCCTAATCTGATCCCTGACTTTTTGGACCACTTCCCTGTAATCCTCCTAGGCTACC
>NW_010236415.1:0-14457 GCF_000690775.1 Eurypyga helias
GGACGGCTGGAGGTGGTGGTGTGCGAGAGGAGCCGGTCTGGTACCTCTCCCAAAGAGTCGCTGCGGTGGGCGGGTGCTGAGCCTGCTCAGAATGTGTACTTATTTCCGAGTAGCTCTACTTGGATGCTTACTCTGTGTCCCTGTAATTAACCTTAGGATTAATTAGTTTTTTTAATTCCCACCCCCCTTTACGTAGGATATGAAGGTGAACACAGCTCAGTTCATGGCACTCTATGCCTGGTATTCCTGGCCCAATGTGGTTCTTTGCTTCTTTGGAGGTTTTCTGATAGACAGAGTATTTGGAATACGGTAAGTGTGATGTTGGTATCATTCCCGTTCAGCGGCTGGTGGACTTACAGTGTATGTCATGTACAGACTTTTTAGTGTAAAGTTTTTTCAAATTACAGTAAGATTTTTCACTTTATTTTCACATGTTCTAGTAATTTCCACTGGTATAAATGAGCTTCTTTCCCTTTATGGTTTAAATAAAGTGGCTTCAAAAATGCCAGTCCCTACTACCTTCTTTAAGGAAGCTGTCATGCTGTAGCATTTATAACGTAGACCTTTTATTGCATATCAGCCCCCCCTTGTTCCCTTCCTGTAGGTCTAACACAGTGATTTGTAGGAAAAAAGGTTGTAGCTATGCATTCAGTCATTTTATTTTTCTTACAGGTTGGGCACTATAATATTTAGTATCTTTGTTTGTGTCGGGCAGGTAAGTCTGAGGGATGATACGTGTCTAAAGCATCTCTAACGGGGGTGGGGGGAAAAGCCTCAATGGCTTCTCATTTGGTGGTGTAATTTTAGCAGGGAGTGGGCAGGTGAAGGGAACTGAAATGGGACAACCCCGGACTGTATTGAGGTAACTGGGAACAGATGGGGTAACTGGGAACAGAGCACCTTGGAAGATGAGGAAAATAAGAATAATATCTGTTTGATGTGAAACTGCTGAAATAAGAATGTGAAGAAACTAATATCTGTTTGATGTGAAACTGCTGTATTTGGGTAGGGTAGGATGATAAAGGTGAAGGGTGACTTGAGCCTCTAAAATTGCTTTCCGAGCGCAGTTTCAGGGGGCCAGGTCGGTATTGTGTAGCCAGCAGGATGATGCGTAAGGCAGAGGGAGCGAAGGCAAAAAACTAGGAGTAGGAAGTGGGTGTGAAGTATTTCTGCAGGTCTGGGGAGGAAAAAAAGCATTTTTTGTTACTAGGAGTAGGAAGTGGGTGGAAAAAAAGTGGGGAGGAAAAAAAGCATTTTTTGTTTCTGTTTTGAGATGGTTCTAGTTTGTTCCATATGTCAAATATTAAATCATCATTTTTCCCTAAATGTCTACCGACAGGTGATTTTTGCTTTGGGAGCACTACTCAATACTTTCTGGCTGATGGACGTGGGCAGATTCATATTTGGGTAAGTCTAGAAGAGCGTATGATGTAATCTGAGGTAAGGACTGTCTGTGTCCTGCTACCACATCTCCACCTAGAGACAAAATTGCTGGATTTTGAGGCATCTGTAAAGCTGAGACCATGCAGAAATCTCCAGTCACATTCCCAGTCTAACTTAAGTTAGAAAGCAAAAAATAGGACTTTGCTGGTCTTACGGAATTCAGAAATTATGAAACTACCTAAATAAAGACATGGGGTAAGCTGATAAAACTGTGTTAGTTCTCCTTTTCTCTTAATTCTTACTTTCCTGAGTCAAAAAAGATTCTTAGCAACACCAAATACAGCAGAGCTGCTGTGGTGGAGAACAAATGAGAACACATGTCAGAAGAAATGCCTCCAAGTCTGTGAATGGGCCACAGCATCAAACTTAAAAAATCTGGCCAACTCTCTAGGGGGGTGGGCAGATGAGTCCGTAAAATTCAGATTCTAGGGAAGATGCCTGCTTTTGGTTTCGTTTGGGTCAGGTTCTATACTGTTTGGTTCTTTAATGCAGAACAGAAACCAGAAGCTGCTGCCCGTTGATTTAATTTCTGTAAATGACCAAAGGTAATTAGAATAGCTCCTGGACTAATTAAGATACCTTGTACCTTGTTGTAAGACCCTGCAATTCTCTTTTGAATTGTCCTTAGGACTTCTGTTGCCTTGCATATGTGCATTAGATCTACCTGCACACAGGTTCATTTCTTTGTTGTGTTAGTATTGCTGAGAACTGATGGACTGCTTCCTTGGTGCTTTGCATGTTGCAATTAACGTGTTTGGTTTTGTGCCTTCCTTCTTTTTTAGCATAGGCGGAGAGTCCTTGGCGGTGGCTCAAAACACCTATGCTGTCAGTTGGTTTAAAGGCAAGGAGCTAAATCTTGTGTTTGGATTGCAGCTAAGCATGGCCAGAATTGTAAGTGTAAACCGTATTGCTTCAGTTCATAGACTTTAAGGTGTGCAGCTTCTCCTGGCATGGGACAGTTGGAAAACAGTGGCTCTAATGCTCCCTAGGGAGTTTTCCCTAATGTCCAGTCCAAACCTCCCCTGGCACAACTGGAGGCCGTTTCCTCTTGTCCCATCACTTGTCCCTTGGGAGAAGGGACCGACCTCCCTGTCTCTGCAACCCCCTTTCAGGGAGCTGTAGGGAGCCATAAGGTCTCCCTGAGCTTTTTCCTCTCCAGGCTGAACATCCCCAGCTCCCTCAGCCACTCCCCATGGGAACTGTGCTCCAGCCCCTTCCCCAGCTCCGTTCCCTTCTCTGGGCACACTCCAGCCCCTCAGTGTCTTAGCTGGTTGCAGTGGGGTCTGGGTTGATGTTCAGGCTGTTGCTAATTAGCAGTTACCTCATCTTAGCTGAACGGTAGTTACCTGTCTGTTGGTAGCCTTGGGATTGAAGCCATGGATCCCTTCTCTAGGGGGAGAGGACAAAAAAAAAGTACTGCTTCCTGATGCCTGTCAGATGGGAATCCTGGTCGCTTTAACACGCAGTATTAAGTTCAGCTCAGTTCGGGAGCTAATGCAGTGTATGTTCTTCTCCCCCTGTGCTCTGCTCTTGTGAGACCCCAGCTGGAGTGCTGCGTCCAGCGGTGAACCGTCAACATCAGAAGGATATAGACTGGTTGGAGCGAGTCCAGAGGAGGCCACGGAGATGCTCCGAGGGCTGGAGCACCTCTGCCATGGGGACAGGCTGGGAGAGTTGGGGGGTTCAGCCTGGAGAAGAGAAGGCTCCAGGGAGACCTTATAGCACCTTCCAGTGCCTGAAGGGGCTACAAGGAAGCTGGGGGGGACTTTCTACAAGGGCCTGTAGTGACAGGACAAGGGGTAACGGGTTTAAATTGAAAGCGGGGAGGTTTAGATTAGATATCAGGAAGAAATCCTTCCCAGAGAGGGTGGGAGCACTGGGACAGGTTGCCCAGAGAAGCTGTGGATACCCCATCCCTGGGAGGGTCCAAGGCCAGGCTGGATGAGGCTTGGAGCAACCTGGTCTATGGAAGGTGTCCCTGCCCATGGCAGGGGGGGGGGCTGGGTGGTCCTTAAGGTCCCTTCCAGCCCAAACCTTTCTGTGATTTTATGATGATGTGGATTTTCTGGCACTTCTGATATCTCTGATGAAGCACTGTTTAGAGGTGGGTAAAATACCAGTTTGTGGTGGTGTATTATTGTTGCAGTTACTAATTTAGTACAAAAACTGACTGAACCAGCTGGGAATAATTTTATCATTGTTGCTGGCGGTTTATGTTCCCTGTGTAGCATCTCACCGGTTTGTTTTAAACAGTACGCTGTTTGCCTAATGTTCCCTTTGAATTCATATAACTGTGCAATACGTAATTCTTCACACGAGTCTGTTCTGCCTAGGGGAGCACAGTGAACATGAATATCATGGGATGGATATATTCTAGAGTTCAAGATCTTCTGGGTTATACTGGTCCCAGTACGCTCGGGTTAACTCTCATGATAGGTCAGTAATGTTTTGGATCACCTGCTGTTTTAGGCTTCTGAATGTGAACAGGATGCATATGTATGAATGACTTTTGTAATGAACTTGAAGGTAGGACAGATATTTGAGACTGGGAAGAGCAATTCAAATACTGTCTGTACTGATGGCCAATATTCTTGCTGAGAGTGTGGGATTAGTGCATCTGATAATGTGCTGTCTGGTTTTTGTGGCTGCCAAATTCAAGTTTGTATCTTGTGGAGATGAAACGTTTAGTGTGCTTTGAGTAGAGGACAGACTTGAACAGTTTTCTCAAGGGTGTCACGTCAAAGCTTGCCTGTAGTCTGATGCGTAAGAGCAAAACCTCAAGTGCCTTTGGATCTGTGTTTCTTTCCTTTAGAGCCGTGGGTGTTAAGGCTTTGTTAGTACAAGGGACAGCTAAGGTGCTTGGCTTTGTGGAGTGGGGGTGGTGGTAATGTTTTCCATAAATAAATACAGCTACACCTTTGTACTCCAGTTCCAGGCAGATGTCTGGTGGCAGGCTTCTGAGTTGTGCAGCTGTTGAGTCTTATATGTGAGACCAGCTGGTCTTAAATTCGACTTGTGTTAGATATGTAAAGGCACGCTGCACTGGTTGTGCTTAAAAGCCAGATTACTACTTGAGTCAACAGCGAAATGTATTGCGTTGCCTTCTTGCAGGTGGCATAACGTGTCTCTTTTCGCTGGCCTGCGCGTTGATCCTTGCCCATCTGGACAAGAGAGCAGAGAAGCTCCTTTGTAAAGAGCAAGGGAAAACGGGTGAGTGGTGTGGCTGATCCTGCCTGCCTTCGTTCTGGAGCAGACCCTTCCAGTTGCTCTGTGCACGTTTGCGTTGTGCGTAACTCCGTGGCTGCTGCTTAATGTCTTTTTCCCATTCATAGCTTTAATCATGCTTTTTAGCTCATTTTAATATCAGGAGGAGGTTTTACAGCTTTAAAAACCAGTTTACAGGCAGGTGCGCTGTCATCTGCTTCGTTTATAAAGCATGTGGAGAACCTCCCAGTTCGCACCAATTGGATTTGTGCCATTGCCACTGGTATTTTTGTTACAGTTGGTGTTATTTCCTTTAAGGGATGTGCAAAACCATGCAGCTCTTCTCCATCAGCATGTGTAGTGTTTTGTATTCTGTGTGGGAGAATTTAGACCAATTCAAACCCAACTGAATTTGAGATCCAACAAAGAGCATGTGACATGAGGCTTCAGACATGAGTTTTGCTACCTGATTAAACAAGTGGTTTGTATTTCATTCTGCTGCTGAAGACTTTCAGAGGCTTTAGAGAGCTTGTACGTCCCGCTTAATGTGGGACAGACAATTTGTTCTTGGCTCTGGCACTGTTGGTTTAGCACTTGTGTATTCTTAACCGACTCTCACTGTGTAAACTTTAATCCAGTGAGTAGAGGGTGGCAGGACTATGTGCTTTAGTAGTGACTTGTGGTCACCTTAATGTTTATTCAGCGTGGAGGAATTTCAGGTATGCTCATGCTGACTGAAACAATATTGTCTCTTGCTCTGCTCCAGGTGAAGTCATTAAGCTAACCGATGTGAAGGACTTCTCTTTGTCCCTGTGGCTCATATTTGTCATCTGTGTCTGTTACTATGCAGCGGTTTTTCCTTTCATTGGACTTGGAAAGTAAGTGTCTCTCCCTTGTGTAGCTATTCCCCTCGAATTTGGCTGGGGCTGTAAATAGCAGAGTACAAAGGGAGAGGTGCAGGCTAATATTTAAGAATCATAGAATAGAATCACAAGGTGGTTTGGGCTGGAAGGGCCCTTAAAGCCCACCCAGCGCCACCCCCTGCCATGGGCAGGGACACCTTCCACCAGACCAGGTTGCTCCAAGCCTCATCCAGCCTGGCCTTGGACACTCCCAGGGATGGGGCATCCACAGCTTCTCTGGGCAACCTGTTCCAGTGCTCCCCACCCTCTCCAGGAAGAATTCCTTCCTGATGTCCCATCCCAATCTCCCTATTTCCCTTGTCCTGTCACTCCCTGCCCTTGGAAAAAGTTTCCCTCCAGCATTCATCCCAGATGGCTGCAGAACCACTGGTCTCCTAGCGAGTCTGTGCTGTGGTTTGTCACTTCTGAGGCATTGTTTGTGACACTGGTGGTATAAACTAACACAATTCTTACAGTTTCCTTGTCTGCTGAGGCTTGGAGTGACCTGGTCTGGTGGAAGGTGTCCCTGCCCATGGCAGGGGGTGGGGCTGGAGGGGCTTTAAGGTCCCTCCCAACCCAAACTGTTCGGTGATTCTATGAGTAGCTTGGTCAAATGGGTTTTGAATATACTTGGAATTAGAAACAGATTTCTTGAGCTCAACATGTGTTTTATGTTGATGTCTTGGACAGGCAGCTACGTGGATGCCTTTTTTTTTGCTTGTGCATGTATTGAAGAAATTCTCACTTAGGTCTCTTACAGTATGCTCACTGCTAATGCCTCATTGTTGGGTTACCTGTTGGTTATGTACTTGGATGTTTTTCCCAAAGTGTAATTGGAATAGTCTGTAGACAAAAAATTGTAGAGTCTGATAATAAGCTCCTAAATATATTGTAAATGAGGATCTGCAGTGGGTTGGTTGTTAAAGCTATATAGCTATATCTTCCTGTTCTCTCTGCACTAGGTTCTTGTGTCTTTACTTTTGTCTGGTTTAATTTTTCTTTCGCATAATACAAACGTGCATTTTCCTAAGCCTGTTTTTCTTCTTAGGGTTTTCTTCATTGAGAAATTCAAATTCTCATCTCAAGAAGCAAGTGCAATTAACAGGTATATTGTGATTGGTTTAACAAGTAAATGTGCTACTGCTGTGTTCTAGGGGTATATGTGTCTGTGGGCTCTGACCCCGTGGGAGGAAGTTTGGGCTCTACTGTGGCACGTGGTGACTTGTATTTAAGTGGATAGATTTCACATGCCCCAAGGAGTAACTGGGAGCTGTGGGTATTTGTTTACATAAAAATGCCTTGGATGTTCACATTGAGGAATTGGAAAAGGATCTGCCTGAAGGGTGGTATTTTGGTGATTCCCTTCTGAGTGACAGAAGCGGTTTAATAGCAACCCTAAATGAACTAAATTTTTCTAGTTTGAAGATGAATTTGTGATGTGGCAAAAAAACCCCAAATAAATAAAAATCAACAACAAAACACTTACTGGTATATGATTCTGGGAGCTCCGAGTAGGTGACTAGTTCCTTGGATGTTGAATGTTTCATGTCCTTTTTGGAATCATGAGTTCTGGAGTCTTGTTTGGGGACATTTTGTGTGTGTGGTTTTCCTTACAGTCTCTCAGGTAACAGGGAGTGTGGTGTTTTATCTGGAGACACTTGCATTGTGTAACACCTCAAACTGCCCGTGGCTAGACAGTGTTCAGTTCTCTTATTTTTATTCTTTTGTAGTATTGTGTATATCATATCGGCACCCATGTCCCCAGTCTTTGGACTTCTGGTGGATAAACTTGGGAAGAATATCATCTGGGTTTTATGTGCTGTAATAACTACCCTTGCTTCTCATATTATGTTGGCTTTTACCTTCTGGAACCCCTGGATAGCAATGGTAACTAATTCTCTGAGACTTATAGCAAAATATGGTAAAATAAGAGTTGATGATGAATTGTTGTGTGTAAGTTGCCACTCTCTTCTGACTGTTTAGGTACTCTAAAAAGGATATACTGTGTGAAACAGTTTGAAACTGAAGAGGGTGAAAAAGCAAAGCATGCATTATTCAGGCAAAATTAACACAAGCTGTCTGTGGCCTGAAGATAACACCTTAGTTTTTGGTGTTTTGTGGAGGGAGGCAGGAGCTGTGCGTGTGTGTGGTGAGGTGGAAAAGATTGGCTGCTGTCTGCGGCAGTGATTCCATAGTTGTGTGCAAAAGGGTGTTTAACTACTTAGGATTAGGCTGGAGGGCTGTGTGGAGTAGCAATTCCTTGTCCCTTCCGAGGAGGCCTTAGTTCATCAGTCTGTGTGGTTTGGTGGTGCTCTGTGTCAGAGGTCTGCTCTCACGCTTCTCACACTAGCTATTACTAGATTACTGTGCTAGCTGCACCCTTTTATCCTAAAACTTGTTCTTCTGGTGGAGTTCTGAAGCTTATTGCCATCATATAATTAAGCCACTCTCTCTAATGTGCTGTATTGGGTAGTGGTAAACCTCAGAAAAATCTCTCTTACTGATTTCCTGTTCCTAGGGCAGATTCCCTGAGAAATTGCTTTGGAATTAAGGTTTACAGGCTGAAATGCGATGCTGGCCGGTGTATTAGGGTTAAAACCAGGGTTCTTGTTTTTCAGGTGTTTCATAGTGAGTTGCAGCATTGATCTCTTCCCCTGGGTATTCCAGTCAGGCACTTAATGCTAGTTAGATAGGGTTCTGTTTGTGGGTCACTCCTGGGAAAAGGTCTCTCTCCTACTAAGTTTGCCTATTTATTTAGCACGGTATGGCAAAAAGTGTTACTTTTTTCCCCTTTTGGGAGAAGAGGAAAACCAATATGTTCATTTATTAGAACTTCACAGCAAAGATGCACCTCATCTAACAACTGCCTGCTTGTTCTCATTTCACCAGTGTATGCTAGGAGTGGCCTACTCCTTGCTTGCCTGTGCCCTGTGGCCCATGGTGGCCTTTGTTGTTCCAGAACACCAGCTGGGGACTGCTTACGGCTTGTGAGTACTCAGATGCGTCCGTGCTGCCCTGCAGTGACCGCGTTCCCGTGCTGCTGAGCCACCGGAGCGGTTCTAACGCGTTAATAGCTCCTCCAGGTTCAGTCTAGCAGGAGCTCTTGTGTAGTTTCGGGGGGTGTGTGTCATGTAACGTCAGGCAGAAGTTAATCTCGTCATTTGCTCGATGCCACGAATGATGTTTCCTTTAAAAACAAGTTTCTACAGGGTGTTATTCCTTTGTTTGTGTCCTAGTATGCAGTCTATCCAGAATCTTGGTCTGGCAATTATCGCCATAGCAGCTGGGATGATTCTGGACACGAGAGGATACTTGTTTCTTGAAGTCTTCTTCAGCGCTTGTGTTTGCTGTAAGTAGTAAAACCACTGAAAATGGGTTCTGGATGCTATAATAGGGGTTTTAATATTTCCCTTAAACCAGTAACCTTCTTGCTGTGCCATTGGAGAGGGGTTTCAGACGGGGCACAGCTGACAGTAACTCAAGCCTGATGGAGTGTGGAGTGTTTTTCTTGAGGTGATGTAGTGCAAGTAGTTTAAGTGTTTGGAAAAAAATCAAGAGTTAGTAAAAGTGTAGGTGTATGATATTCTTCTGAGGGCAGTTATTAACATAACCAAGAAAAGGTTATTTTCGTCTTACTATGCTATTGACAGTGGAATTTTCAGAAATGATTGAGATGCTGCAGACAAAAGTCTCCTCTGTTACAACTGTCATGGAAAGTGTTAGTTGCTGCTTGGTAGTATGTTGAATCTTCTGTTATTGTAAATAATTTGTTGTCAGCTAAAACTGTCCCCCCCTTTTTTTTTTAGTGTCACTAATAGCTGTAGTCATGCTGTATTTTGTGAATCACCTCACAGGTAAGTTAAGTGTACTCAGCTTCTCTTGGTATTTGTATTTATCATTAATTCTTGAGGTTATTAAGCTGAACTGTTTACATATGTTATTAATTACATACATTTGTTTCTTTTTGTAAAATTACTCTGCTGATTTCTTTTGTCGACTCCTCTGAGATTTTCTGCAGTGAGGTGTGATATCAGAGGTGCAATACAAAAAGGCCAGTTTTGAAGTTTCCCAGTGTGTACTGTTTCCGTTGCAGGTGGTGATCTCAACTGGTCTGCAAAGAAAAGGGAAAAACTGCAAAAAGTAGCTGCATCTGAGTAAGTATTATGAACAGTGGCCTTATGAGATGTTTAACCTGAAGTACTGAGTGGATTTCTGCCTGAACTCCGTCTCTTTTGTAGATCTGCCATTTATACTGAATGTTACTTTCCCCCCAGGTAGTAGTTGGATTTCATATTTTGCCTCCTGTGAAAAATTAGAGGCAGTAGCAATGAACCAGGTCTCCTTTCCTGGCACTCCTGCTTGCTATTTCTCTTTACTAATTTCAGTAGCCTTCCAGCTGCGGGGAACTGAAGTGTTTTGAAAGAAAGCTGCATCACTTATTTAAATAAGTGTTTCATTTACAAGGTGCTGATTTTACCTGGGTTTAATGTTGGGTAATGCATGGACCACTCTTTTTTTAACCATCATATTAAAAGCTGGATCTCTCTTTGGAAGAAATGGCACTCCAGTCACTTCCCCTTGTCCTCTTGCTGTCTTATTTAGATGTCTTAATTCAACTTGTCTCTGAAAACTGTGGCTGGGGTCTAGATTGCAGTGCTAATGTGACATTCATTTTGTGGTCAGGTTTGTGCCATGAACGTGCTTGATTTCAGTGAATTTTCCATTATTAGAAACAAAACAAATGGGGCAGGTGCATTTCAACGAAGTGGGATCTGTTTAAAAGGAAATGGAGCACTTGAGGTGGGCATAGGGCAGAAATTGTTGAAATAAGCAAATTTTGACAGTTTATCCAACTAAGCCAATTCTGTTTTGTGGGAGACTTCGAATGTCTGTCTGTCCTCTCTGCAGAAAATAAGGTCAGTGGCACTCCTCAGAACATAAAATATCCTTGTCCTTGGTCTTGAGAAGACAGTGACATGTTAAGGGTCCATTGCTCTGTGTAGCCCTGACAGCTGGAATTGGGTACTCTTGCTTTTTTAGAGCCTGTTTGGATCAAAAATGAAGGTATCGGTCACCTGCTCTTGAGATTTTCTCGGAGTTTTAGGGCACTGGATTTATCCCCTTTGCACAGCATTACTTGCTTTTCTGTTCGCTCTCCCAGAATCCTGACAGAGGGGTAAAGCTCTCAGTGGGTATGGAAAGCTGTGCAAGGGAGGGAAGCCCCAGGTTACTCTGAACTTGCAAAATAATTGCCTTGTATTGGGGGAGGGGAGAGAAGGAAGCACTGTATGGCCCAGGCCATTAAGAGATGCCACCTTAAAGGCAACACAAAAGACCCTTCCTCTCCGACTTCTCCATGAGCTCCTTAACTGTCTAGAAAAACTGCTTTTTTCAAGTAGATGTAACGTAAAGTCTGTCCATCAGGTGGAGTTTGGGCAGCTTAGTTTCTGTCCTGTTGAAGATGCTGCTTCTAGCAGTGTCGCAGCGCCCAAAAATCGTGTTACCTTTTCCTTGTTCGAATGTGAGGATTAAAAATAAGTGCTTTGGAGAATGTCACGTCAGTGGGGATGAAAGTTTATTCACTTATCTTTACGTGTATTTAAAGATAACAGCTGCAGTTCAAGCTGCTGGTAGATGGACAACAGAACTTGTTCATCTGAAATGCTTTCTGTTCTGACCTAATTCATCTCAGTGAGGCTCTTCAGATCTTGGAGTTTATTTGTGTGTAAAATTGTTGGAAATCTTTACTTTTTAGTAGGTAACTACACTTCATCTGCAGGTATTGCACATCTCACAGCTTATATGCAAGTTCATTCCAGATAAATACTTTTCCAGCCAGACATCTCTTATAAATGGACTTTGACTAAAATGATACAAGTGTTTATATGATGGTACTAAAGTTAGTTTTGGGGACAAAAACACCTGTTAATAGGTGGGGTGTACCATGGTTTTGGTTCTTGCCCTAATTTGTGGTCTTGTTACACCTCAGTCTTGAGGAGAGCTCAGGGAAACTCAAACCTCACCAGGCCTGGTGAGCATGCTGGCTTAGCTGTGATGAGTATATCCTTGAGCCAAAAGGTCACAGCCAGTTTGTAATACCAACGCAACGAAAACCCGCCTCGCACGCGGGAGCGAAGGAATTCTGTATCCAAACAGAGCTGCATTTCGGTCTGCCCGGCCCACGTGGGAGTCTTTACTGTCAGAGATGACTTTGCATTAGCGTGTGCTGCGGGGAGTAGTGCCTTAGAACAGTATTTTCAGTAATTCTTATTACACTGTTTTTTGCAGAAAAGAAATTTGAATAGCAAATATCATCCAGAAGTGGGGAGCGTTTGATCAGCATCATGTCAACTTGAAGAATTAGTGTTGATTAGTTTGGTGATCACTCTGCACAGTAGCTCTTTGGAGAAGAGACTAACATGCTGGGGAATTTTACAGTAAATGGCTACGTTTTGTGCTTTGTAACCAGTTTTAACTAGTACCAAATCACCTCTTAACTTGAACAGAATGAGCTTACGCTGTGAATAAGCTCTGTGGCTGGAGAGGGTACTCTGTAACCCAAAACAAACGTGTTCTTCTCAAGATAAAGTCTAGTATAAAGTGTCTTCTAGGGGCAGCACTACTCTTTTGGTGGGGGTGGAGATTTCCTGAGGGAATGGCATGTTCTGTAAGGCCGTGAGCCATATTACAGAGCTTAGAAACGGGTCACTGGTTACTACCTTTGTCACTGTCTTAATGCAAACCACTGTCTTAAAGTGTATTTAGAGCTCTCTTCGGTCCTGGTTCTCTTGAAGACTTGCAGGGAAAATGAGCGACAACGCTCTGGTGGAATGTTGACTCTTCTGTAGGAGATGGCGTTTAATGCTGAAGGCTGCTGAGCGGTCTTTTACTTGCGTTTTTTGACAATTGATTCTTTTTGTATTGTAATCTTTATTTTAAGGAGTGAAAGCTTGTTTAATAAAGAGTAAGAATTGTTACCAAAGCTCACCGAGCGTGCTGTGATCTGTGAAAACCAGAAGGTTGATCTTTCTGCTAAGTCTTGCAATCTGAATAAAAGGAAACTGCAGAAAACAGCCTCTCTCTCTCTTTGCACTGAATCAGGGGAATCCATACGCATCTCTTCGTATCCGGTATTCATCTAGGAGCACTACAAGCTTTCTCTAGTTACTGAAAACTGCATACACACCGATACAGTTGCTCGGGTTTGCACTCCTAAGTGCAGGTGTCTCAAACGGATTTTCTTTTCCAGAGCGGAAGAGCGGGCGAGTTCCAGAGCGGAAGGGCGGGAGAGACTCAGACGTCAACACGAAGATGACTTGGCTAAATTACGGCCAAAAGCCGATGACTTTAGTTTAAGGAATAAATACCTCTCCAAACTAGGCGCTCAGGTATTCGTAACAAAGCAGGGGCTTGAATGGCTAAGAATAGAACGAGGAGGTGGTTATTTTGAGAGGTTGGCTTATTGCTTCCAATAGCCACCAAATCACCCGCTGATTACGATGCTGAGTGTGTGCTCGCTCTCAGAAATGAGCTCTCACCAATGGTAATTAAAAATGTAATGAAGAAAACGAATCAATGGCTGGCGGAGCAAATAAGCTGAGGAGCAGGCTCGTTACGATGCACAATTTGTTTAATTCTATTTTTTTTTACAGCTACCAGGTAATGACTCTTCCTGTTTATCGACAGTGGTACACAGAGGCATGTTGAAATAGCATCTTGCCACGCTTGCAAAAGCAGGAGTGGATCGAAGTTCCTGGTACACAAAACTTTGTTTCCAGTACTGACAACTGCCACAACAGAAGCAGAAGGATACACCATGCTTTTCTGCAAGCGTAGATCCTATTTTTAAAATGCTTGGCTTAAGCTTCCCCCTCCGCACAATGGGTAAATAACACGGATACCAACGAAGAACCATCTGGCTGTTTATTTGAACCCATGAGCTATGGGCTACACTCTCCTGTTTAAAATACTCAGTGAGTAGCTGGTGTTAGTAGCTGAGACTTGGTCTCTTCTCTCTGCACAACGATGTCTGAAATGCGAGAGCTTCGTTTCGGTAGGCAAACCGCTGCGACCCGAGCCTTGGTGGAGGCATGGCTTGTTCAGCCTCTCAAGTTGAACGACTTGCTCACCACATTGGGAATGGTCTGTTTTACTTTTCTTATAGAAAAAGTGTAAGGGAGACTACCTTTTTAATTTTTCGTCCAAGCAAATATTTCAGAGGAACCCAAAGTCCACGATTTCAGTGTTCAAAAAGCACTAGCCCTGGAATTTAATACCAGGTCACAGGCTTAGCAGTCAACCTCATGTAAATCCTGATTAATGTGAAAATTGATCTGTTTTTAAGAGGCTGTGACTAACAATGTCGAAAAGAGTTAAATGCACGAACTGAAGTTTGACATCCACTGGAAAAACGTTCCATTTCATAATGCAGCTTAATGCTTTCCCACAATTTCAGTGGGAGGCTGGTTGCTGCAGAGCTAGGAACTCTTGCAGTGTGCATTTTTGCTTTTCCTACTCGTGAAGGGTTACTTGTTTATGTAATTGGACAAACTTTTCCTAAACTAAGCTAATCTTACTTTAAAAAGCAAGAGCATCTGGCTTTCTGGAGCACTGGGTACACCAAGGGATGAGCTGCTGTACAGCTCGAGGATAAGGAGCACACCGAGTGAGCTTTCTGTAGCCGACTTCTGGGAGTCCTTGTGTGCCACAAAATGCTGAAGAGCCTTTGATTAAATATTTGGCTGCAGAGAAAAGTAGCTTAATCTAATAAAAATGTTGCATTATACCTCTAATAATTTTTTACCTACGGTAATTTAAGCAGAACTTCTGGAACTCGTAGACTTAAGGGGTTTTTTTTAAAGATATTTTTAGTGAAACTTTTCATCTTGCTGAAGGACTAAGCTCATCC